>NW_021629075.1:0-764 GCF_002157705.1 Plasmodium gonderi
ATATATTAATAAATATATATATAACTTCATTTCACATGGAAACTATAAAGAAAATGATGCCAATTAATCTGATACGTATTAAGTAATCATTTAGGAATAATAAAAGTAATTATAATTTGAAATAAATTATTGCTTACTTAATATTTGGAAATGCACTTTTCGACGGAATTATGTTATGGAGGAGAATGAAACGCATAGAAAACTATTATAAGAATTAAATTAAATCTATTATAAAAATTTCTTATTTTGCATATGCTTTACTTATATAATATATATATAATATATTATTTTATGTCTTAGTATCATGTTATCAATGAAAACTACAGTATATTAAATAACACTGAACAAAAAATATACATATATTAATAGTACTTGTATTTACTATTTACATTAATTTAAAGTAAAATTTGAATGGTTTTAGTTCATTTTGTAACTCTATCTTATTAATTTATCAAATTAGTTTTGAATTTTGTCTGATTATACTATAAGATCAATTTAGCTTTTATAAAGTGTTATTAGTGAAAGAATACTAAATTTCATACTCTTACAATATTATATGTTTCCCTTACACAAAATTCTTTTTCAATTTATATAATTATTTATATAGTTACGAAGAATAATATAGTATATTACATTTTCTATTACTCGAAATATTACTTTATAATTCTGATGGTTGCTATACATTACATTCATTTTATGTCCTCTAGTTTTTTTCTTTTGCTCATTATTCTACTCCTTAAGTATGATTCAAAAATGAACTAATT
>NW_021629075.1:779-2860 GCF_002157705.1 Plasmodium gonderi
TTTATTTTGATAAATTATATATTTTATTATAATTATTAGGATTAATAATTTTATAGCACAAACATATATAAATCACATCATAATTAACCTTATACAAAATAATTATAAAAATGGATATTACTATTATTACAACAATTGTAGTTATGACAGGAATGGTTGGTCTAAATGGTTATGATGGAGGTAACAATTGCTGTGTATCATCGACACATGTTATATTTTTCAGTCATATACTATATCGATCTTTAACCATTTTTACTGCAATACAAAAATCTATGTCATTGATATGTTTACATATATCCTTGTATTGTATACACAAAGCAGAACATTTTTTGACTCATTTACATTTTTTTGAATCGACTAATTCTTCAACATTCTCTTTATTTTTTTATTTTGTATTTATATCATATATATCCTTAAGTTTTTTTTGGTTCATTTACTGTAATGTTTTATATCCTTCACAAGTTCCCAATTTATAGAATTTTTATCCATGATTTCGAATGAATATTAGGTAAGTGGGAGATATATGGAACCTTATTACATTCTATAAATAACATATTCCTACTACATATTTATATAAACCGCTTAATCATGTGCAGTGTTCATGTATAATTTTTCTTTTACTTCATTTTCTTTGAGTATTAATTTTAGAAATAAAGAAATATTTTTGCTAATATTTGTGTAAAAGCATTAAATAGTATGTTTTGTTATATAACGTAGAGAGAAATAAGTGCCCTATATATGTATTTCATACTGTTACACAATATTGAGTTTATATCATGCTATATTAATTTTAATCCAAGTCCTTCCTAACCATTAGCAAATTAACAATAGTAACGATTATAATAAAAATTATTTCCAAATATGCTATAATTAGATGAATACAAATTTTATAAGAAGGAAATATATCTGAGTTCATAATAAAAATTTTGTTATTATAAGGAAAGCTTTCCTTACATTACAAAATAAACAAATTTGTGAATAAATAACAATTCTTAATAAAAAATTCATGAAAATGCGAATCCATTTATTACAAATTTAACTCAGAAAGTATTTATAAATTTATTTAAGAAATTAAGAGTGATTAATATGAGCGGGATTTAAATAGCGAAGTATGCTATGTAAATTTTTGATAAATTTGAATGATCATGAAAAGATCATACATTGTCTATTTTGGAATATGCACATAAAGCATACACAATTTTTTCTATAATAAGATGTAGTAAATATAAGGTGCACCATAAAGATATTTCTAGGATTTATTATATGTATAATAAAAAATATTTTATGCATTAATAAATGAATAATTAAATAACAACGATTTAAAGTTTAACTGTTATTGATTCAAACTTAAGGAACACTGCATGGATTAACCTATTGTTGTAAAACATAACTAAATGATATAGATCATTTTATAAAACGCTTTTAAGAAATATATTAATTTGTGAAATGATAGTTTTATAGTATTTATGTAGCGTAAGAATAAATGAAAAAATTTACAATGATATTTTATGTTAATATACATCTTAATATGGATGTGCATACTGTTTTTTATATATAACACGTAATTCAATGTTAAGGATTTTAAATAAATTAATGATGATAATAAGGTTTCGATAATTTAAAAACATTTTTTCAGTTTAAACTATTAATGTCATTTTATATATTTGTTTATTTTCGAATTAGCTAATATTCTTTAATATGATATTATTTACGTATATAAAATTTTAATTATATATTTTTGTATCGAAAAGATTAATTACATGTTTAATATATTACAAATTT
Source organism: Plasmodium gonderi (assembly GCF_002157705.1). Taxonomy (NCBI): domain Eukaryota; phylum Apicomplexa; class Aconoidasida; order Haemosporida; family Plasmodiidae; genus Plasmodium; species Plasmodium gonderi. Next base: position 2,562 of record NW_021629075.1, read on the forward strand.
CATAGCGTCTATACCTATAGAAATTATGAATAACAATATGTATGCTTTTTTTTATCTTTTTTAAAAATCATTTATAAAGAAAAAACAAGATTAATTCTAAAATAATTTGTATAAATCATAAACCATAAAATATTCAATTTATTAATATTAAAAGACATAATTTTAATGAAACTATTATTGTAACCTAGATCATTGTTAATGATTAAAAGGTGAAAAATAATATTAATTCAAAATATTTTATTGTTCTTCCTATTTTTAGAAATTTTAAATTTATTAAATATATACCAAAAAAAAAAAAA
>NW_021629076.1:0-25524 GCF_002157705.1 Plasmodium gonderi
TAGTATATTTATTATAATATTAAAGAATTCATATATGATGATAATTTTAATTATATGCAAATAATATGAATTACAAATGTTAAAAATAATTATAATTTATTACATTGTACAAAACACAAAATAACATACATACTACAAGCATAATATATAAAAAAGTAAGGATATATCTCGATGTATGTATATATTTCATAAGCATTTAGCCGAAAAAAAAACTGCAAAACATGACATACTATTAACTAATTTATTCAGAAATATGTGTTCTTTATAGAACTAACAACGCACATACATATATTTATCACAATATTTTACATATTTTAACAAACATATACTAACATTTACTCAATAATTAATCATGTCAAATCAATATATACTATATATAATTAATGTATAACTTGAATATAAAACTTAAATAAGAACATATATATTAATGAATTGTCTAAAACATATCTATTTATTCAATTACATATATAAGTTATTGTTAATATCATGGTACCTTTAATGCTTATTTAAATTTTATATATTCGTTGTATTTTTTTACTTTAAATTCTGTTTTTTTTAGAAAAAATTCAATGGAGAAATTTCTAAATGTAATAAACAGAGTTATTTTCTGTATTCGGCAATGCATTAAATTGATAGGAAAATGTAGTTATGGTTTAATTGTAGAAAAGATTTTTTTGCCTACTGATGTTATTCTAAAAAATTTTTTTTCATTCATGTATTACAATTTATTGGATTTAAATGATTATGGTGTGAAGAAATGTTTGTTTTTGAATTCATGGATAGGAAAAAAAAAATGTATAAACAAGGAATATTAAAACATTGTATCATATGAACAAGTGGAATGATTATATATAAATTATATTCGATAACATAAATTCTTCAGTATATTGTAATTGTCATTAATGTTGTAAATTATATCCATCTGTAACTTATATAAGTTTACCTATAAATATTCAAGGAAATTTAGAGGTTTTTAGAAAAAATAGTTCTGTATCACATTCATTATAGGAATTGGCTGCTCATTATATTAAACCATCTGAATCTCAAATTTCTAATACTGTTGTACTATCAATAACGAACTTTATTGTTATTGCTTTTTTAGTCATATTAATAGTTGTATTTATAATTTCCTTCTCTTTTAATATAATATAAATAATAATAAAATTCATTATAAATATTTAAGAATTACATAAAATAAGTTATCATTAAAATTAATGTAACTATTTGAACACATTCTAAATATTCTTTTAATATTAATTTTATATATAGTATTCAAAATATATAAACTCATAAAAATCCTACTGTATATAACAATGACTTTTTATTAAGCCCAACAAACGGTGGTAATTATATAGGTTATCAACGTTAAATTAATTCATAATTAATATTCAACTAAAAATATCAAAATATAATTCTACAATATTATAATCTATATACTCATTTCAAAAGAGATATACATCCTGAAAAGTATGTAAAAATTATACAAGAAATAAAAATATATGTAGGATATAAAATATTATTTAAATATTGAAAAAAAAAAAAAATTAATCATATTTGAGAAATACTAATCTATGATTTATTGTAAATTAAAAATGTAAAATATTACATATATAAATATATAACAAATTATTTTAAAAAAAAATTATTCTTAATTCAATTTTTACTCAATATTAATTAAAACTCATATTATGATTTTAAATATGTATATAAAACTTTATTACGACATATTTTTTTATATTAAATAAAATTTTATATATTTTTCATTAATTATTACACTTATAAAAATACACATATTAGTGTTTCTTAAAATATATTTATTTTATTTCTTATGAGCTTCATGTACATAAATATAATCAGAAAAATATACCATAAGGTATTTTCTAAGAACACATAATTGCTGAATAATACAGATTTCCTTTTATATTTCTCATATCTTTCGTATAAATTTTATGCTTTGCTTTCTCTTTTTTTTTACTCTCTATTTGTGTGTTATACATAGGAATGGAGCAAAATAATCAATCTATAATTAAAATAGTATTGCTCATACATATGTAAATATATATATACATATATAATAGATGAAATAAAAAACACATTCATATAATAGTTTTAAATTATAAACTAAAATATATATATAAGGGAATGATTAATATACATCATACAAAGTTTATATGTTGAATCTTATTATATTATCATGTGTAATATTATTACTACATCATATTTATTTTTCTATAGCTATTAAATACAAGGAATAACACTTACAATAATATAAAATATTTAATTTTTGAAACAGTGATAACATATTTTATTTATTTATGCTCTATTGATAAAAATATTTCTATTTTTTATTGTTAAAAGTTAGAATACTATAAATTTCAAAATTTACTATATAATTCATATTAAAAGCAAATAGTGTTTAACATTAACGTTTGATTTGATGTATTTTTAATTTATTATTTACTTAAGTAGTAATATTTGCATAAGAGCTATAATAATTACGGCGTATGATATAATTAGCATATAGATACACTTTTACACAACTAATAAAGCAGTATATTGAATAAATAATAATCATAATACAAATATAATATATGTACAAAAAAAATCTACAATAATTATGATGATTATATATTATAATTAATCATAGAGTAGTATATATATATATTATTGAATTAAGAAGATAATACTCTATCAATTTGCATATGCTAGATTTATTGGTACAAAATTACAAGTGAGATCCATTATCTCTTGATGAATCCACAATGTATGTTGTTCTTTGGAGATAACAATTAATTTATTTATTTTGATTAGAATTATTTAAATTAATAAAATATAATATTATTTTAGTTTATATTTCATCTTTTATAAGAGCATATTTATTATAATTTAATTAATGCTTTTCTCAATTCCAGTAACCCTATGACATTCATGGGATTATGTAGTTATAAAAAAGAATTATTCTTTATAAGCATTTGATGAAATTATCCTATTACAATATTATATATGAAACGTTATGTTTTATTTTTTTATATTTTATTTTTTTTAATATATATTTCCTTTTATTTTTTCATATAAATATGTAAAATATTTGTTGCATTCCTATAATGATTATTCATGAAAATAGATAATACATATTATATATATATTACTATATTTTCTCTAATTAATTATATAAATTAATAATATTCAATATATTTTTATATATCCTTGCGGCAATATTAAATAATTATAATAATAAATGATGTTTATATAAGGATATATCAAAAAAATTATCTTTTATTCTCTATCCAAAATTAAAAAACGCTTATGAGACTATTTCCATTATATTATTATTGTATATAAATGTTTCTGTTCTTATAATAATTTATTTCTTAGAATAAATATATTTATTCTTATAATTCATATTCTTAAGCGAAATAAACATGAATTTATTAATTCGTATTACCTATTTTTATTAGCATTAGTTTACTAAGGAATATTTTAATCGGCACTTATGATTTGATAATTCCTGTGATATTTTGAATGAATCTATTAAGTTGAAATCGTCTGTACTTTTTCGGATCAACCTGTTCTTTAATCTCCTTACTCTAGGATGTAATAATGACCCCAATGCAGTAAACTGAAAGTAAAAAAAAAGAATATAATATTTTTGTGCAGTATCTACTAATTTGTTATATATCTTTTAATATGATGTGCATCATAATTTGTTTTATAACAAATATTTAATAAATTAAACATATTTTTAACCTTATAAATAAAGAATATAATTAAACTTACTGTAATTATTAAAAATACTATTCCTGCGAATGTTCCTGTGTCCACCTGTGCGACAGGCTCTGATGTGATCTGTTGGACTGTAGATTGTGTCACCTCTTGAAGCGAAGATGATATGAATTTTTGATCCTTAGATGATGTCACCTTTGGGACCTGGTCTGCATGCTCATTTTTATCTGTTTTCTGAAATTTCTCTTGTGTATATTTCTTTGACTCTTTCTCTTGAAGCATCTTTCTATCTTTTTCTTCAGGAGAATCTATTATAGTTGGTGTTCCTGGGCAGTAATCTTTGTGATCTTTATACCTGTTATATGATTTACTAAAATTATCCAGCAAATTGTAAATACTAGCATTTTGGATTTTTAATATATCTCTTTCATTTATAAGATCATTATATTTCTTAACACATGGTCTACGAAAATGACATACATAATCATTTCTACCTATATCATCTATATACTTATATAATTCATCCATGACATTAAATATTTTATATGTCCCGTATTCAAGTTTTTTAATATGACCTTTGCATACATCAGGTATAGACATTCTTACATTGTTTCTGTGTCTTGTTATTTTATTGTAGCAATCGATTTCATTATTGTTGCATTTTGTACCAAAATTTTTAAAAATCTCATTTAGCTTATAATTGTAATATTCACAATTTTGTTCATTACTAGTAGGAAATTTATTTTTTATATAAAATAAATAACTACCAGTATCTATGCAATGTAGATAAAAACTACATTGACCGCGTATTCCGGTTAATTCTTGACAAATGTCCATGCACGCAAATCCCAAACTGGTATTTTCTGGGGTACCATTACGATAAATATTCTTTGCTGCTTCATACTCATTTCTGCATTTGGGATATATACTACTGAAATCGATCTACAAAAGAAAGACATGAAATATATATAAAACATAAATTTTATATTTAGGAAATCCTTAGAACATCTTTTCAAAAATAATGATAAATTATATATATGTAATTTAAAATAAAAAAAAACATACATTCTTATGTAAACTTACACTACTAGCCATAATGATCTAAATATGAGATTTCACGAAAAATATATTTTTCACTTTTCAATTAGTTTTTATACATTGAAATCATAAAAATATATTTCATTATGATAGGCTTCAGGATTAGGGTTTTAGATATGATTTTCTTATTCATTTTTTGATTTTTCTTAATAATACTTTAATTTTATCAATTATTTCCTATATAATAGTATCTTCATCATATTTTCTTAAAATATAATAAGAACTAAGGAATACAAAACACCTTAATTTATATGAATTATATTTAATTATTACAAACACTATTTGTTAATAATTTATTACTATAAATAATATAATATGATATATCTTATAATAAAAATAAATATTTAATTAAATTTATACATATTTAATTTTAAATGCATTAATGAAAGATTATTATAATATATATACGCATTACATGGATAACCATTATGCATTAAAAGAATTAATTAAATTTTATATTTTACATTATATATCCTACTCACAAAAGTTTTATAAAATTAATGGATTCTTGTTTTATTATTTAAGTAATAAAAAGGGTTAATATTACTATTATAAAATAATCACTAATATTCCATGTAATTATGTAGTATATTTATTTTTATTATATTTATTGTTAAGTTCAATGTAAAATTAATTCATAACATTCTTCTATATTATTTATTTTTTACGCGCTTTAATATAATAAAATTGTTCTTACTCAATATGCTAAACAAATTATGTTAATTGTGAAATACAATAAAAGATACGATATGTATTACTGTATATAAATAAGAAATAATTTATGTGTTCATATTATATTGATTTTTTTAGAAAACAATGCACAGAATACAAATTTCATAATTATTATAACTCATATTACCTTATGTAATTATAAAAAAATCAAAATTTTTAATATTATTTGTTTTTCAAATAAATATTTCTCAAAATGAGATAAAATAATTGAAAAATAAATTTAGTTAATACTTATAAGAATAATAAGACTGAAGTAATATACTGTTTATTAAAAAATATTTAAAAATATATATATATAAGCAGAATATTAAATATGTAAAGCTTAGACATACAAACTTTATTAATCTTTATTTAATTAGAAATAATATTATATATATTATACTACCTTATAATAAACAAGTTTTACATTTTATTATATAAGTTATATAAACTGAAATTTTTATTAATATAATATTAATTAAATATTGTTTATCTCATAACAATAAAATATTAGAGAATAATTTATCTGTTATTTATCATCTAAAACGACCATAAATTTATTAGAATGTTAAGGTTTATAAAGGTTCAAATTAGTTCAGTTTAGTATAAAATCGATTCTATTTAACATATTACATATAGATAATCAGATTTCATTACTTAATTATACAAAAATTAATATAAATCTCATTCATACAATTTCTTTGTTATATAAGGTTTTATAGACAAAACAAGTTCACACGAAGTTATATTATAATAAAGTATAATAATATATGTATACATAAGCATATTATAATATGAAAAATATAATATATATTAAAACATACAAAAAAATTATGCTATTTTTATATGTTGTAAAATTTTTTTAAAAACATCCATTTTCTAACTTATAAGCATATATATATATCATATAATATAAAATTAGAATTTCCTGCATAAAGGTTATATCAAGAATGATTATCTAGGTGAATGCTTTTTTTATTAGTATATTTAATTCTATTTTTTTCTTTCAAATAATTATATATATATTATCCTATTAAAATTATGTCCTCTGACTTTTAGATTTTCTCTTTATTTTTATGTTGAAGAGCGAAGGTAAAAATAGAACACACAATTAAACATATTTATTTTAGTATATTAGTTTTATTAAAGTGTTCCATTACAAATAAATTAGGCATATCAATATTAATCATTGATATGCTCAAAATATGTTTTATATAAGAACATATAAATGTAAAAAATTATGAGATTTCTCAACGGAGCTACGAATATTATTTAATAAGGATTATTAAATAAAAAACAGATGTCTTCTTATATGATTATATTTCATACTACACATTTACAAAATTGTATATTAAGTTATAATATACATCTAATTTACAATTTTATTATTTAACAACAAACTTCAAAGTAATTCATCCATAAGTGTATTAGATGCTACTATTAGTTTTTATAATTTCCGAATAAATTCTTTTTATGCATAAATATTTTTTGTAATTTAGGTTCATATTTTATATTTTTACGGAATTACTGCCAATATTATTGAACTCAATAAAATAATGTCTTCTTTTCTTAATATATGGGTTATATTATTAAATATATAATTTATATTTATACATGATTAATAAATATTATAAATATTTGTATTCTACAATATGCTAATGTTTATTAATACTTATTACATATAGTAACAACATATAGATAAACAGTTATAAATTTATCTTCTTCTATAAGAATCATATAATATATTTTTGTTCTTATTATTGAATTTAAGCACATTTTAAAGGGTATGTGGTGATTTAATAAAAATTGATTTTATATAAAATTATAAGAAATTAATCAAGTTATGATAGTGCTAATACAAGGTATAAAAATTATTTATCTTATGTATATTAGTTTTATGTTCTAGTATAATACATTATTAGATATAACATCGACGATGTAAATTATCTCCAGAAGGACAGCAGTATAAGGAATACAAAAAATGATGTATATTTTATTTTTACTCATAACTCCACCACATAGCTAATAGTCTACCCATCAGTGATAAATAAACATGTTAATAACATTTTATTTCTTAATATATTTATGCATAAAACTTTTATCATTAAAAGTTCGATTTTTCAGTAGATAACATAACTGAATACCCGCAGAAAATAAATCAGAAATACATATATATTTTTTCCTATTTCATATATTGATAATCATGCGTGTATGTCCACGGTAACAAGCATAATAATATTAAGTGTAGTGTATATTTATATGATATTTAAGTACAATTATTAATTCTATATGAATAATTACAATTTGTGCTATATTCATTATATATAATAAAATTATAAAATTTATACATTAGAAAAAGCTGGATTGAATTTTGTGAATAGGAACATTTGTCAAATTATTTTCTACGAATGTATCTATATAATCAAATAATAATAATATCATAAATTAATTAATAATATAATAAATAATAATTATAGTCACTTTATTTAATGAGTTATTGAACATTCTTTTAGTTAAACTAAATATAATGAAAATATATTTTATCGAAAATAAAATAGTTTAAATAAATGTATATTTTCGTATTGTTTAATATAATTTACCAAAATTATTCATAAAAAGACATTTTTTTATCCTTGTTATAAATCAGATGTATTCCAAAAAATAATTTTCATAAAATTATTAGTTATTGATTGTCTTTTATTTAATTAAGGAAATTATAGATATTCAAATTAATAGGTATATATTTCCTTATATTAAAATACAATTAATATATTATTTCTTTAATTTTATGATATTGCATAAATGTATATTATGAATAATGTTAATACAACATATTTTTCTGAATAAATAAATATTATATTTATTGTTATTCTAAACTTCATTAATTAGGTTGCATAATGCATATGACTTTTCTTATTTCAAGATCATTTCATTAGTATTCTTGAAATTTTCTAATATTTTTGTGATTATTTATACAGTATAAATTAAAAAATGTGCTTTTTTCTCATAAATTAATATCTTACTGTATATTAATCCTTAAAAAATGAATCTATATAGATTAAAGTACATGTTTCTAAAGAAAAATAAGTTATAATTGTTAACCAAATATTTATTGTGTGCCTATGAAATAAAAGCTTCAACTCTTTATTAATTTGATCCGTAGAATTATTCATAAATAATGTATTAAATATGTTTTTTTAGAATAAATTATTATTCCTTATACACTTCCATATATCAGGTGCTAAATTGTAGTAGAAATAAATAAATTCATACACATAATTTTCAAATTTAATATTATTAAATGAAAGAAATTAGAAATATCTCAAATTTTATAGTACAATAAGAAAACTATATGATCTTGTATTAAAAAATATTGTTATTAACAACCCTATATTTTCATTATTTTAATAATTAATATATATACAAAATTAAGTGGTGGGAGATTTTCACTATTCATAGAATAATACATTAAATATAGCAATAAAAAAAAAGTATATATTATAATAATTATGTACATTATAATGATCATGAAAAGAATAAAATATTATATAGGCTTTTTTTATTATATCATTTAGTTATATATAATAAAATTTAGTTTTTCCTTTTAGAGTGCTTTACTTGCCGTTCTTATTAATAGCTTTCAAAAATAAATAAATTTATCGTCACGTAATATTCTTAATCTGCATTAATAAATTTATGACATAAACATTGCAGATTGCTATTATAAGGCAACTTTTATATATATAATATAATATTTATCTATATGAATACAATGTAATTGTTTTTAAGAGTAATGTATGAGAATCGAATGCACAAATACGTATCACATAAAAATATAATATAATATTTTTCTTATGAGTTGTATATAATTAATTCATCATAGTCTAATTTTTAATAAAAGTGTATTTTCTTATATTTTTATATCTACATATGCTTATTATATAAAATTCATAATATATAAACAAAATACTAAAAAATATAAACTTAAAGTCTGAGTAATAATATGTAGGATTAAATTACATTTATAAATTACGGAGAATGCTTTTATATTAATTATATATTGATATTTAATTTTCATTTATAACACAAATGCCATTAAATAAAATAGAAAAATAAAAAACGAAATTCTAAATACTTTCTTTAATCTTAGAACATATTTTTTTTTTTTTTATGATTTGTTTTTTTTTTACATAATATTATAATTATTTTTTATGTTCTTTAATGCAAACTATATAATGTGTTTTTGTAAAAACAATAATATCATGAGCCTTTGTTTTTAAAATATTTAAATTTTTGTGCTTCGGCAAAAATTTTTATTAATATCACAATGAATAAAAAAAATACATGAATAATTAGTTCATACCATTATAAATTAGTGACATTCAAAATTAATGTATTATATGTATTACTTTATAATTATATTAATTATGGAGTTCTCAATAAATATTAATATACGTTGTAATATTTCCTATCTGATACATTATAATAGCAATAATTATATAATGTATACGAATATAAATGCATACAATTGTTATTGTTTGCTCAAAGAATTATAAACTCTACCCAAATTATGACAATATGTATTTATAAATTATTATTGAGATTGCATCATATTACAAATATTGAATTATATAAAACAATTTATATTGATGCCCTTAAGTACTAAATTTAAATATCCTTCTTTGGAAAAACATTTGGAATAAAAAAATTACATAATTTTTATATTAATATGTTCTTTTCATGTATTGTATTAAAGTATTAGGCAGTTACATACTTTCTTTAAATATGAAAGGTAAAATTCACAAAAGTATATCAGATATATATTATGACTATGATATCTATAATATCATTGGAATAATGCGCACAATCATTTTTAAATAATATTTGTTCTGTATTCATTAAAAATTATATATATAATAAGTATTATTTTTTCTAGGATTTTTAATCATTCATTTATAAGGTAGAGAATATATAATTATAATAATAATAATATTGATAAAAATAAGGTTGTTGAAATAGTTCAGGTATTATTAAGAGTAATTTATTTCAGATTATTTCACATATGAATAATAAATAAATTTATTATATTTCAAAGTTTATTGTTTGACAAATATGAAGTTATTATTTATTAATAGTTAATAATTTTTGACAAAATATTTAATAAAATAATGTAAATATAAAGTTATCGTATTAGTAACGTATGAAGTATAATGATACTTTTTTTATATAAAATTTATATGTATCCCTGGATATTGCATTTATAAATCCTTTTATATTAATCATTAAATATACTACAAATAACTTTTTAATATGTAAGGCAAAAATATGTAGGTATAACATATTTTTACATACATACCTAGTTAAATGTTATATAACTAATAATTAAAATGTGTCACATATATATGTAATTCATTTTTATTAAACAATTTATATAATAAAATAATCCTAATATTTTTTTTTATGTGAATGAACTAAATTCCAAATAAAGAGAGTTTTTTATTCCTAAATATTCCTTTTTTCCTATTGAATTTTATATTACAATATATTATATTAAATATAAAAAAGAAGAAAATGACATATATATATGTATATAATAAATGGTAATGTTCTTCATTAGCATATCATTTTTTTTAAAATATGTATTAAATAGGTTATATAATATCGTAGAGCTTTGTAATGTATTTCATTAGGCATAGAAAATTTTTCTTCAATAATACATTTGCATAATTTTTTTCTCATTAATATATGTAATATAATGTATTACTCTTCACAAAGTATTACTAATATAGTTTATATTAGTTTGCTATTGATAATAACTCTAATTTATGCCAATTTTGTACAAAAATAAAAATTATAACAAAGCACATTGTATATTCATGCATTATGTTTTATAATTTGAAACTGCATATTTGTGTACCATTATATTTTATTATTCTATAATTTTTTAATTGTTAATGAGTATAATGTCATCACAGGAGAGTGAAAAGCGTGTATGTATTAATTGTTATAATACATATTACAATGTTATAATTTTTTAAAATTTTCCTTTTTTATGTATTTTTTATATAACAATATTTAGTGTAATATATATATTTGAATGTTTTTATTTTTTTAATATTTTTAGTACCAAGAATTAGATGTAGTTTTCTCAAAATATAAACATATTATGGACAAAAATGAAACACAACTACAATTGGACAGATGGAATATATATTGTCTGAATTTTGATGATAAATTCGATACTGTTGATAAATTCAGGGATAAAGACAAATTATGCCCTCAAGCCATGAGATATTTATATAATATATACAGTGATGTTTATAGTCCCCCGGAAAAAAACCACTTTAAATATCTTTATTATTGGATATATAAACATCATCTAAAAGCGGGAAAAGATAGGAACTATATCAAAGACTTCTACAAGGAAATAATTAGGGTATATGAAAAACAAGGTTATTTTTTGAGTAATGTGGATTCTAGTAAAAAAGATATTTTTGATAAAGAATTGGAAGTAATCACAGATATATGTGATTACAGTACTAAACTTAATGATATAAAGAACAATACATTTAAATCATGTAAAAGTAGTCAAAAATGCAATTGTGCTAATGAATGTGCTGATATATATCTACGCCGATATAATGCATGTGAGACTATTGGGGTCGTCATTTTTGTTATATATTAGAACGTAATAAAAATGAATACAATGAATTAAATTTATCAGAAGATTGTGATAATCTTAAATGCAAAACATTACCTTGTGAAAATTCTGAGAGTATAATGTCACCTTCTCACAAAATTAATAAATCAAAAACTGCTATGATATCATCTATTCTAATATTAATAATACCCGCTTTATTATTTATAATTTATAAGGTTAAATGTGATGTTCATATATATATTTATAAAAAAAAACTTTTAAAAGATAAAAAGAAACAAATTATAATATTAATATATTTTTAATACATAATATTTTCTATTACAAATTAGTTCCTGCCATATAATTCATGCTTACATCGTGAAATAAAAAAGATAATAAATAAGTGTCGTGATCTCAAGAAAGAATGGAGTAAATTGGATAACTCAGAAATATATAACAATATATACTTGAATAATAATTTTAATGTCTTATATAGTTCCCATTATATTGACGAATAATTATATATTGCATTAAAATTATTTCTTTAAACTCATATTGTATAAATTAATCAAAATATTTTAAGAATTCTTCCATCAAATAGATCATGCAAATAAAAAATAATTCACAGACAATATAAAATAATAAAAAAATAATAATACGTTAATTTAATGAAATAATATTTCAGAGAGTTTCTATACTATTTTTGAATTTATATCTAAGCCAACGAAATTAAATTTTTTTTTTATTTGTATGTTTGAGAAAATGTTTATACATTCACACATAAATTTTTGATGTATTTTTCTTATTGTAATATGTAAAAACAAGGAAGATTATCAATTTGATTTTTATTAATTTACATGATCTTTAATCATATTTTTTACTCTATAAGAGATTTCAGATTTTTTTCATATTTCATTAAATATTAATAATTCCTAAATTAATTCTGTAACTAATATAAAAAAATATATTTTAATTTTATTATATATACTATATTAACTTTAGTTCTGATGTATTATAAATACTAATTTATGTATAATTTATATGATTTTATATATATATTTATATGTATGTATGGAATTATTGCATCATATTTACTACTTACATGTATTATTTGTTTTCATAATTCATGTTATTTCACAAATATTTTTCAGGATTAATGTATTATGGTTCTATATGTTGTAGTTATTTTATTATAATTACTCTATTAGTAATACATATAATTATTAATTATTATAAGCATTGGATCTATCATGTTTTGATTCATAACATAAAACAACGGCCTAATATTATAAAATTGTTCGTATACTATTTTCTTTATAGATTTTGATATTATTTTAAGAAATAAATAAATGTAAAGAACAATTATACGTTTCATATGTTTAATCAATTGGAATAGTTAATTTGTGCTAAATTCATATAACCTTACTTTGATTCAGAAGAAAATTGAAAGCATAAAATACCCTTATTCAATTCCTATTATTCATTGTTTAGAGTTATATATATAATATGCTATTTTACTTTATATACTAGTATATATAAATATTCAATATGTAATTATGCAACAGCAGCAATATATTTATTTTATAATCTAATAAATTACATTGCTCTTTTCTTTTTGAGCTTATTAAAAATAAGCTAAACATTAAATTATTATAGTTTATTTATTTTTGTTTAGCATTTTATCAATTATAATACCACATAATGAATAATACTAAGCAGGTGCATTGTATTTAAGATAAAATATTACATATATATACGTAATATTAAATATATATCAAACAGTAATCATACAATAAGTATTATATTTTTTATTCAATTGTAATATTGAATAAAAATAATGCAATAACATTCAATAATATCTGAGATAATGTTATTTAATATAAATTATATATACAATAAATGAATATGAAATATAAGAAAAGATAAGAGATAAATCAAATATATACCATCTTTATAAAAATAGCATATTTTAGAGAATTATATATATATAATATTTATAAAACTTATTTAATTTAATTAATTATACATATGTGATTCATAATTCTTTATATTAACTATAAATTATTATTGTCCTCATGGAAATTAATACTTATGCTTGTAAAAAAAATATAATGTCCTTGAATTTAATCTTTGATAATACAATTTAGATAAACAAAAATTATATTTTATTAGAAAATGTATTATTATAAATTTAAGGATATATATATATATATATATATGATAAAGAAACCTTTGATATATTATGGTAAAAGTATCTCTAAAATATTTAATCTGAAAAATTTATTAGTAGTATAGTAAATATATTATACATATTAATTAACAAGATCATTATCTTCATTTCCATAAATATACATACTTGTGTGAAATAATCAATGTTATATTTCATAAATTATACTATGGTACTTAAATAGAAACATTCCTTATTTACACATGTGAACTCAAATGATATGTTTTAATTCACATACTTCTTAATTCCTATATTTTTTTTTTGGTGTCCTATATATTATTTATATAATTAGATTTGAAAAAATTAGTTATGTATTCTATGTTTAAATTTCGTATACATATATGAGATCTCATTGGAACACATAAAATTAATGCTATATTTTTTATATAAAATATAGAATTCTCTATATATGTTTTATATATATTATAATTATAAACACTGTATTATCATTTTCTTATAATATAAAGTAAACATTCATTCGCGCATATCTTACGTGCTATCATATATGACATAAGCTATATATTAATTTTCATCCCAAAAATCCCTAATATAAGAATATATAAAATTTGATGTTTTTATAAAAAATGAAATGTGTAAACAAGTATTTTTTTTTCATATTATATAAAAGAATTCTAACTTAATATATCACAAAAAAAAGTAATACAAAATTGTAAACAAAAAACAAGTATAATCAATCAAAAACCTTGTATCAAATAAAAGATAAACTTTAATTCTAATAAAAAAAAAATAATAAAAGTTATATGAAATTATTTATTAATATTATAAACGTGGCATAAAATAACATACATATATTTAGAGCATTCTATATGAATTTCTTATAAATTGGGTATATATGTATTTATGTGTATGTTTATCATGAGAATATAATAAATAGAAATACATTTTCAATCATATTATGTTATAAAATATAATAATTTGTTATAACATTTTAGTTGAACTATATTTAATTATAACTTACATATGTAATTTCATTATGGACTAACATATTAGCTAATATTCTATATCTTTATTTTATATGTATTATACATAAATTAATGTAAAAATGACATATTCATTTAAATAAAAATACATAATAGCAAATAAAACACTCATTCCTTATTTTGTATTTTTTGTTCTACATTTATATTCATGGTGAAGGAGACTTCAAAAATTATATATTGTTCTATTTAAATCCTTATATTTCGAATACAAAAAAATCATGTTCATTTATTCTTTGTTATATATAAATAATTATTTATCTTTCACATAAATTTATCAAATGTATCAATGTAAATATATATTACAATAATTTATATATTGCTTAAATATAATATTTTCTGCTTTTTATATTATAAACAAATAAATTAGTGAGAATTATATAATATATGATATTTATTGTTTCTAAAATCACTATTGGGTGCTAAAGATAATTCCTGTATATTCATTTCCTCATCTATATTATTATATTGTCTTCTTATCTTCATAGCCCTACATAGAAATCTTGGGCTATAAGGCGTGAACTAATTTATAATTAAAAAAAATAATATATAAAATATGTTACAGTTTTTTCTAAAAAAGTGTTCATTTTAAATTATTTAAAAACATTATATTGTTGTATATGCATATACAAATAACATAATTATTACCTTATAACAGATAAATAAAAAAGAAGATATTGCTAAAATTACAAAAATTGGAATTAATGTAAGGGTTGTTATATTATGATTTTGAAAGGAGGGTAAAATTTTGGGCGTTTCAGATCCACATACATTGCTTCTCATTTTATCATCATATTGTTTTTTTATTTTTAATAATTCTTTACAAAAATATGCATCTCTATGATATTTACATGTTTGCACATGTGTTCCATATATTTCGGAACATTTCTGTAAGCATTCACAATTATTATTACAAGAATTATTAAGTTTAGTGTACATGTCATTCAGATCATTGAGTTTTGACATTTCATTATCCGTAGGTGTATTGTAATCTCTTCCTATGTATCCGCTACAATAATTTAAATCAACAGATGTTATCAATTCTTGATAAAGACTTTTAACTTCACTCATATATTTCTTACCATTTTTATAATATAGCCAATAATACAAATATATGCAATGGGATTCGGTAAAATTATATTCACTCCTCTTTTTTTTTACAGTTTCCCCATAATTTTCCACTTTTTCGCATATTTCCTTAACAGAGGAATTAAAAACTGGAAATTTATCAATTTCAATTGTATCACAATTACCAGTATTCACTCCCTCCCTAGTGTGTATTGGATTTTCCATAATAGACCACAATTTAGGAAAATCCTTTGCAAATTTAAACTAAGGATAAATAAAAAATTATTATAAATGAAAAATTATAAAATGTTAAAATTATTTTTATTAATATTATATAAAAATATTAAATAAAAATGTTATAATGTATTAATTTATACTATAATATTTAAGATATACAATATCATTATCCATTTCTAATATGTTTATATTTCTTTACAGAATGCATAGGTAGAACAATGAAATGTATGGAGATATATATAATGTTTTAAAAAATTAATTTTTAATTTCTGATGTAAAAAAATATTATCATCATATTTAATTATAGAATTGATATAAAAATTGAACGAACATCTTGATTATTAAAATTCACACATAAAAAAATAAATAGCAATCGTGGTAGCAAATAATATACTTCTTAGTTATTTTATGGGAAAAAAATAAATATTATTTGCTGGAATCAGAACAATTTGAATAAATATATGTTCATTGTTTTAAGTGTCCAAAATATTAAAATTATATAATTTTACTAATTCAATAAAGACAAGAAAAAAATATAATATTATTTTATATTATGATCATAACTATATAAAAAATAATATTTATTATTTCCTAAAATGTCTTTTTTATTAAGATATATATGATTTAATTAAAGATCTATAATATATTTAAATATATAATTATTAAGGAAATTTTGAAGTTAATTCATTTCTTTTATGTAACAAATGATATATGCTTATTAAAATACTCTATCTTGTTTTAAGAAATATGGATATCAATACCATTTATTAAATATAAAAATGGATGTGATAATATATAAGTTTTATAATATATTTAAATTACAATAACACATGACACTCTAAATATTAAATTTATATTTTTTTTATTTATCTCATATATGTGAAGAATATACCTATGCTGCAAAAACTAATTTATTAAAAATTTAGACACTCTCTACAAAACACTTATATTAAGGTTATAAATAAACATGTATTATCATTTATATAACAATTCTTATTCATGTACAATATTTCGAAGTTTTATTTACTTTGATCTGACAAATATTACCAGTTCTTATAGAAATTAAAAGAATATATACAAGAAAACATTGGTTTTATAATATAATGAATATATAAAATTTTTATAATCAGGATTTTTCAAGAATTAATTATTCCTTATAACCTTTGCATAATGTTTTAATTATGAGCATTATATATATCAAAATTATTCATCCTAATTATGTGATATGATGCATTTTTTGTGCATACTATAATAACACATGTAATGTACATTTCATTATGTGAATAAAAATCAACATTAACATAAATATTATTCCTTATATTTGGCCATGTAATGTATAAAATAATATTTTTAATAAAAATGTTTTCTTCTTTGTCCTCAATTTTTCACAATGAATTTAAAGATGTAAACTATAATTTTATATAATAAGTATATAGAACGATTAGTCGTAATAATTTTGTATAGCACGTAATTAAAACTTATTAAAATTTTATTTTTCCATAGAAAAATATATTCACTTTTAAGAAATAAAAATATTAATTATCATTACTGATTTCTATCATAACAAATTTTCTTTGCAATTTTATATATTTTTTATTATTCATAAATTGTTACTTTTCAATGAAATAACGAATTCCGTGGTATAAGTAATATATGATTTATATTATGAATTCTACATATATATTAAAGAATTATTATTCTATAAGTTAACGTTTTCCTTAGTTCCATGCATTTAACACATTGAAAGATCTTTTTATTTTAAATTGAATATTATTAAAATTATGAGACTATAAAAATAGCCTCGCGACAAAATTTTAAATTAATTTATTACAATACAACTAAATGTTGTATAACAGAAAAATATATTTATAAATTAGAATTACCTTCATAATAAATTACTTAATGAAGAAAATTATTAATTATCATGATTACTGTGTAACATATTTTTTTATTTATAAAATTAATGCTGAAAACACTTCATTAAAAAAAACTATTATATATGAACTCCACACGGAATAAGAAGCTTGTACATAAATATGACACCGTAGGATGACGACGCATGATTTATTAAAAAAATATTGACTGCGTATATATCCTTCCTTGTATAACATACAAATGATATTAATAAACTGTGCCAATGAGACAAGATTCTTAAATAGAGAGTATATGAGATATGCATAAAATTATAAATATAATAAGAAGGAACGCATTGTATAATTACATATAAGAAAATGAAAAAATTCATCACATAATTTTATAAAAAATTAGATAAAATTCTAAACTAAGAGAAAATGGTGAATGGAAGGAAATATGAAATATATATTGAACACTTATGTTAGATTCTAGAAGATTTTATAATGAATCTTTACAGGAAAAGAGACTATAATATATAAATATATACTGAATTCATGTTCTATCTCTGTAATAGAAACATATGTTATATAAAATGGATATAGTTTTATGATTTTCTAAATACAAAATATTGAATTCATAAGAATTATATATCATCAATATATTACCCTCTAAAGTTATAAGAATAATTATCATTATATAATCGTATAATGTCTATATGAAAACATAATTCGTAGATTTATAAATGTAACTATTATTCTGATGAAAATGGTAAATACTAATTACCAAATTTTGTAAATAAAAGTTCTTCTGTTAATTTTTATTTTGATAATTATTTAATTATGTCTATATGATAATCTAAAAACAGTATCAAAAACACAAAATTAAAAAAAGCATAAAAATACTAGAAATGTGTTGTACAGGAAATCAATTAACAAAATATTTTTATGAAAAAATATATGGTAAAAATAGTTACTTTTCTTACATCAATAATAACATTTAGTAAACATGCGTATAATAGCCTTCAATTTTAAACAACATTTTCTAATATTTCCATATATAATATTCTTATAATTTCATATTTAAATGGAATATATCATGTGTTACAATGTTCATTTATATTCCATACACTTTTTTTTTATTTTTATATGATATGTGGTAATGATAAAGCGCATAATTATGAAATGTCTTACATTTCTAATAAAACACTCTAATTAAAATATATTTATAATATAATTCAATATTTAATACTAAAAGATTTCTGTATTCGTATATGTTGCATTCCACATATATTTTTTAATAAATAGGGTTATATATTTATTAATGCTTATTCCTTACATTACCTTTTTATATATATAACATCTTTTTTATACATTATTATGATCTCATATATATGTATTATATAATATAATTCTTTTTTAATATAGAATTAAATTATTAATTTATATTTGTTGTATTATAATTAGATTATTCTTTATGCTTTGCATGATTAATTCCGTAAAAAATTGTTTATTAAACTCATATAATAATACTTTTTTTATTTTTCATTTCTAGGGCGTAATATTAATAAATAATAAATCTTTTTATTTACATATATAATTACTGATAAAATGTAGTATACACATATATTCTTCCTATTTTATGTTTCCACATTTACTTGTGTGATCAAATTTCAAGTTACTTCATTTTATTTATAGAATGCATTTAACATTGTAAACCAATGAAATTTGTATACTTTCTTTTACATTTGTCATTTTTTTGATAAAACTCTTAATATTATTTAACTATAAATGTATATAAAATAGATATGAATATACATAAAACGCAGATAATTACCTTATGAAGTACATAATATATATTAAAGAGAATAAACTATATATTACATTTAATAAAAACGAACATTAATATGTTAAAAAAAATATATATTCCATTATTATATATATTCTGTATAAACTTTATAGAACATTCATATGATTAAAATGTAGAAAAAAACTTAATAATTATATATATTTAATTGCAATTATTAATATTTTTTTGCTTTATTTTTCACATTTATTGTATTCTTTTAAAAATAATATATGGAATAATATACAAATTGACTAAAATACATTTTCGTCTACATCAAAAAATGTTCATAGCTTGAATTACATAGGAAACCTTATAATTTATGCATTTCAAAAAAAAAACAAATTAATATATTATACTAGTCATTTACATAGGTTTATTTTTATATGAATATTAAAATTCAGAAAAATGCCACATGTACATAGTTTTATAAAAAATTAAATGATACAGACATGAAGAAGTTAATATAAATGAGGATTACTTAATAAATTTTATGACATAATTGATTTTTGTTATTACGTTTTTCAAGAAATACAATCTAATATTACAGAAGCGGAAAGAACGCTAATTATGATAGCATGTAGACATAAATATTGGATACGTTCTTTTAATAATACATTGTTATATATTGTATAATATTACAAAACATGATTAGATAATTCATCCTAATAAAAATGATTAAGGAAACATATAATGTACAAAAAAGCATTTCTATATATTATATACAAAATTTATTTAATATAATTTTTCTCATAGAAAAAAAAATATAATTCATATGTTTTCCCTGATAATGTGTTAGCATACCATATACTAACGTAACTTAGAATACCTATAAATATGTTTTCAAAATAATATTCATAGCATGAATTAAAATTCAATAAAAAACTAGAGAATAAAATAGGAATATAAATTACAGTTTAATTAGCATTAACCCCGTTCTTAATTAAGTAGTAAAGATGCATTTATTTTAAATATATCATATATAACTCCTACGAAAAAGTAAAAAAAAATCAATATATTAGAATTTTATATTAATAAGAAAAAATTTTGCCATAATATATATTATAATAAAATAGCTTCGAAACACGAGAAAAAAGAATATAATTATTGTTTTTTTCAAAAATGTCACAAGCATTATCGTGACACATTAAAAAAATATATGTGATGATGTAGACAAAAAGTTCTAAATACATCCATTTTAGGGATAATAGATATTTCACTTAATGGTTTATATTCAATGCCTTTTTTATAAAATTTGGAACACATTTTATGTCATATATATATTAATAAACAAATTATATATTTTTCAATTTTCATCATTCTTAATTTTACATGGAACATATATACTGCGAATCATTATAATAAATTATGAATATTGATTTTTATTCTTTTGTATATTCTATTACATCTTTAACAAGAAAGAATTAAAAAGAGGAAAAAATAAATAATTTCTTAGGAGTTTTTTGTAATAACAGTTGTAGTTACACTTGATATAACTCACACGCAGATGAATAGTAAGAATATATTGTTTACATACCTATAATATTCTCATTAATGAAACATATAATTTTATGTTAGCTGAAAAGACATTTATATATATCAAGGAATGAGATCATATAAATGATATTATTAAAATTAATAAATTAGAAGAAAAATTATTTATCATATATTATATTTAAATGTTGACTTATCAAATGCATATATTCATTTTTATCTTTTCTCTTTAATGATATTATATAAACACATGTATGTTTCCATATTTTTTTAATAAATATATTTGAATATTAGTCTTAGGAAAAAAATATTTTTTTTTTTTTATTCATTAAAGAGACACTATTAACATCTTATATTATGTATAGTCAAAAAAAAATTATATATCCTTTATATATGCATCATATTGTAATAAAATATTTATTTATGTTATAATAAATTTATCTAAAATCTTATAAACATATGCAATGAATCAATACGTAATAGTATATATTATAAGTATACATTATGAAATAATGTATTATAATTGTTATAAACGAAATATATAACAAAAATAATGAATGATTTCCTAATATAATGTAATAATTTCCAATAATATGTAGGATAATTCTAATGCCATACATATATAATTCATAAAAAATATATATTATTATATATTCAACATAAGGGATAATAATGATTTAATATTTTATTTATATTATATTTATTCTATATATGGAAGTATAATTATATTTTTTATATATATTATCTTCATAATATTGAGAATAATTTTTTTAAGTACTGCTATTAGTTGTGTACAGTTCTTCTTTATTTGACATACAGAAAATTGGTATATTCAATATTAATCTATAATTTCATGATAAATTTTAAGTAAAACATATATTATAATAAATGAAAAATAACATTTATCTCATAATTATTTAATTATATATATGTAAATGGCTTAATGTAATGGTGGATTTTCCACTTAATAATATAAAATAGCCAATATAAATTTAATTGAAATTATAATAAAAATTTTAAAATCAAATTGCGTGTGCAAATATATATAAATGGTTTATATACTTAAATATTCTTAAATTATTAAATTCTATATTAATGAATACGTAATTACCCTATACAGTATACACAATTATTTTAAATTATAATCAATCATTTCTTTAACCTTCTAATATTTTAATATACATTTATAAGTGAAATACTACATTACGAACCACAAAATATATATATTTTTATTAATCGTGTATATATTTTTAATAAAATATATATCTTAATATATAGAAATAAGTTTTTTTTATTGTTTAATAAATTTAACACGATAGAATATTATATTCTTTTAATTTTGAGGTATATATTATTTTTTTTAATAGAAAAAGATAAAATTGTGATTTAAGAAACTAAATTATTTATTTTTTCTTTCTTTTCTGTGCAAATAGATCAAAAAATATGTTATATATCACAAATTATTTGACCCTATATTTTTGGGTATACATAAGTAATGATAAATAAAATAGAAATCTTACTTTTATCATTTTAATAATTTAAAAACTAAATGTGATATATCTTCATATCATATGAATTTATTTTTTGAAAATTTATATTTCAGTTTCTTATGCTGAATTATTTTATTTTAGTATTTCATATATATATCTTATCTGAAATTATAATAATGGATGTACTCTTTAATTATTGTAATATGATTAAATGTGTTATTATATATGTATATATTTTTCTATGATAACTATACTAATTTGTAAAATAAAATATAATTTTTTTTTATGGTATTATATTCTTTTCATTTTAGAGATATATGCTATGTTTTTTTTTCCATATATAAAGAAATTATGGATAAAAATAAAGGTAATGTAAGTGAAATTTAGAAGACACAGTGTAGTAGAATTAATTTAACTTTACATGATGTTCCTAGAGTTAATGAAAGTACGTGCCTCTATTATATGTACTATTTAGATGATATTTTACATATAATATATAAATCATTATTAGAACCTCCTGTAAATAATTTTTTTTTGGATATTTCCTACCTACAATAATATAAATAATGTTGAAAATTACATTAAAATTTACGATACTCTTCTTATATATACGTTATTCTGGAGAACACAAACGCAATATATTCAGTGAATCATTAAATGGAGGTTTTACGTAAGTATTCTGAAATATGTACATCATCCGAAAAAATAATAAAGAAAAAAATTACATATATACCAAATTTAATAAATGATCAAAATCTTCATGATATTGTAATCATTATTAAAAATAAAAACAATGAAGAATTTCAAACACCTGTATGTGAAGAATGAACATTATTAACATGTAAGGAAACTAGCATTACAACTCCAATTGAAATTACATTTGTTGCAACTCTATTAATATTTGTCTTTTCATTCATATTGTATAAGGTAATAACTATATTATTCATATTCATTTACATGTTAATATATTCTAATTATACTATATTAACAAAAAAAGGAAATATTATTAGAAAAAATTTCTTCTTAATGCATATATATATATATATTCTTTTTATATTTATATAATAGTATACAAAATTGTGTTCATGTTTAAATCACAACGAAATGGGATTGAAGAAGGATAGGCATAATGTCCATGATGAATGGAATGAAATACAATCATTAGGAATATCACAAAATATATCAAATGATAATTGATATCAGTTAACATATAAATGAGACTATTATTAGTATTAGTGTATAGTTCAAATAAAATATATTTTATAAATATATCTAAAAAATTTACGTTCAACACATGTCTCTTAATATATTTAAATAAACATGATACAAAAATATTATTTTTGTTTGACATAAATAATATTAACATGGTAAGAATTAAGGGTTTAAATTTTACTTTTAAAAATAAGGGTTTTTTGTTATTGTCCCAGTTTTATAGCTCCTGTTTTTATATTAATGCTTCGAACTATTTTAATGATCATGATTTAGAATTATATTATAATGATTTATTCAATTGTAATAATATTGTAGTTTTTATTTATTTGCATTACATAAAATATGGACATAATAAGTAAATGTTATAACACCTTGTATTATTTATATTATGTAAATATGTCTTAATATCATATAAAAATTTATCTTTTTTATATGTGTATCTTTATTTATTTTTTGAAAATACATTATTATTAGATTAATCGTAAGATTAACCTCATATTATCATAATTCCGTGAATAGAACCATTTATATATATATATATATATATGCATAATTTAGTCCCTATAATATTTGTTATATACACCATTCATATAAAGTTTCTTTGTTTATTAATCCTTGTTTTTATTTCAATAACTTCATATAAACATTTAATAAAGCTATGAGCGTACATCATTAAGATAATATATTGCTCATAAGAATGAATTTACATCTAATTTTTTTTTTTTAGAACATATTACCCATAATTTTATATTAAATATTTTGACATATATATCTATTCATTCACATTATTCCGGTATTAATACAATTAAAATTATATTTTATCAATATTATCCGTCAGAGTATGTGTTTGTGAAATAATATATATATCATTGTATAAATAATAAAGAAAATATATATTAGAATTTTTACTCTTATTTCATAATACAAAAT
>NW_021629076.1:25636-26111 GCF_002157705.1 Plasmodium gonderi
AAAGTTTGAATCTAAATTATGCTATTATTGTGAAATTTAAAACCTATATTAATTGCAAATTACATAATATACACAATAAAGAAAATAACATACTATTTCATGTTTATAGATACGCTTATACGCAAACTAATGTAGTTTTTATAAACAAATATATGAAAAAACTAATAAATAAAGTAGATTTTAGAATATTAGTTGTTAAATAACAATATATATATATGAATTAATAATATACACAATTATAATATGATGAATATAAATTGTACAAAATAAGGTAGAACTGAATTTCTATATATAAAATAATATATTTATAGTACAAAAAAAAGTTAATATATCATACATCAAACACAGTTTTCCAACAATAAAAAAACTACTACAACACAATATATAAATAGGAAAGGGTATTTTTTTTACTACATAAAATAAATTATTATTAAATTTATTCTCCTCATAATAAACATAAATAATATAAAATATA
>NW_021629076.1:26500-26634 GCF_002157705.1 Plasmodium gonderi
AAAAATAAATAATCCTATATATCAAAATTATAAATGCTCTTCTTGTATATGGTCACTTGTACCATTTTGTAGTTTGTGAAATATTTATCTATTTGATAATTACAGTAAAATGTACAAAAAACATAAAATTAATT
>NW_021629076.1:27180-27522 GCF_002157705.1 Plasmodium gonderi
AAGCTAAAAGATGAACTAAATGGTTTACGAGCTAATTGTAAAGGAGAAATAGAATGTTACCAAAAAATTATAAGTGCAAGGGATCCAACTGGAAAAAATAATGTACCTAGTATTTGCAATAGTCATATTCAAGATCTTGATGATAATACATTTTTCTTATTTAAAAAATTCGAAAATCTATATAATAGCATATATGATATATTAAACGAATATAAAGGGTGTCCATATGATAGCAAATGTTTTATGATATATAAAGAACTTTGTGAAAAATGTAAAAATGATAATAATGATAGATTACGCATATTATTGAAAAAATTTAAGGATGAACATTTGAAAAATGTA
>NW_021629076.1:27842-28539 GCF_002157705.1 Plasmodium gonderi
AAAAAATAATAATAATTGGAATAAAATGTTTTTAAATTAATGATAAGATTACAAAATAAAACCGTAATTTTTGTCTGATTTAAGGTAATATATAAATAGAAAATATTATATATTGATAAAAAATATGAACAAACATAGTTATTACTAAAAAAGAAAAATCAATAATAGTTATAAGCATGTGCTTACAGTTACTCAAAATTATTATTATATAGCTATAATTAAATATGTTTAAGTTTAATACGACAATATTTGCAAATAATTGAATTGTTAAAAAAAATAATTATATTTTATATCTAAAAAATTCAAGAAGTTATATAATTAATAAGAATAAAGAAAAACAACTAGTGGCTTAATATTTAAAGGAAAACAAATCATTAGAATTCAAAAAAAATATAAGTAAAAAATTATTTATATTTATTTTTTGAAACATCGATCTTATATAATGAATACAATAACATTTAATAAATAATATATATATTTAATTTAACTAAATTTCATTATAAATAGACATATATAAATAACAAAAATAAAAATAAGAGAAATTTATAACAATATTAAATTCAAGGATTCATAATTTTATATATAGACTGTTTTAATAGAATTAAAAAAAAAGCACATATAATGAAATTAAAAATAAATAAATATATTACATTTGTAATACAGTATCCTTAAATAAATAAAATCATAATAATAATAG
>NW_021629077.1:0-19142 GCF_002157705.1 Plasmodium gonderi
AATAATATTTAGAAATATTATCTTATTCAATTTACAAATAAATATATATTTGTACTTAATAATAGTTTAGGAATTATTTATTTATAAATTTGTTAGATAGTGGAATTATATATCATAATTTTTCTAATTTTATTTCTATGTGTTCTTAAAAAATATATTTAAATCTTGTAATACATTAATGATAAAATTAGTTATAATTATATAATATATTATATCTGATATTCATCGATTCATTTTTGGACATTTCATAAGGTTGTAACTCATTCAATTCCTCATCGATGTTACACAATTTACTTCGTATACATGTTATACCACGGCGCAGAAAAGAATCAGATGGGATGATCTAGTTAATAATAAAGGAAAATAGGGGGAATGATATATATCTTTTTTACTTGAAAAGTTTTAGTTCTTTGTAATTGTTTATGTAAATAATTTTATTGTATATATAAATAAATAATACCAAGATTAACCTTGTATAAAATGAACATAAAAAGGGATACAATCAATATTATCAGAATTGTAATTGTAATAGGAACTATAATATTACTTTTAGGAGTCTGTTGTGTTTTCATATCTGTTCGTTCACAAGACTGTGTTTGCTTTAGTGGATTATATTTATTTGTAATTATTTTTATTTCATCGCAAAATCCATCATCATTATGAGGTTTACATTTATCTTTTATAAATTTATAAGTATTTTCAATGTCATATAACACTTTGAGCCTTTGTATTACATCGTCATTATAATGTGTATAATTTATTAATTTGAAATTTTCACCATAAGAATTATTATGATTTTTGATAAAAGCTTCATAAACACTTTTAACGTGTTGACTTTCACTCTTCTGTTGAAGTAAATAATATATCCAATAATAAAAGTATAAAGAAGCAGCTTCTTTATCAATATGAGAACTCATAAATTTTATATTATATAGATATGATAAAGCTGCATTGCATTGTTTTTCATTGATTCTATTATTTAGAATAATATTTCTATCAAAGAAACTTTTTGAACATTTTGATTCTGGTTCAGTATTACCTAAATAAGTACCAATAATTTTATTGCATTCAGGAAAGAAATTTACATGTTTATACTGAAAGAAAAAAACATCATAGCAGAAAAAAAATATACTATTTTGAATATTTGTTTTATATTTATGCAGAATGCACCATAAAAATGATATAATTACTAAATTTATGAATAATAACACAAATATACATTCACTTCCTCCATATTATGTTAAATTATGTAGTTTTTTACGTTGGTGTTTTCCGTTTATATTTAGGAGTACCTCTATGTTTGTGGTTTAAATAATATTAATAATTCTTTGAAAATATATAAATATTTGTATTTCATTTATAAATATGTGTATTTATTCTATTATTTTTAGGATTACAAAAATATATATGTTTTCAAGCTCAACCAATTATTTAATAATAAAATAGCATTTGATTAATTTTGTTTTTTTAATAATAAATATTTTATAATTATCAATTTTATAATACATTTATATACTCACATTAAATATTATACATTGTAAATTATATTATAAACAACAATTATTTTAATATATAATATATATATTATCATTTTTTATAAATGTTCTTTAAATTTTTTCTTTATGAAATTTACATTATTTTGTACTAAACTGTTTACTTTATTTAATTGGAAATATTGGGATTTTATAAATTCTTATCTTTAATAAATTGAATTCATTTATTATATTATCAATATACACAAAATAAATTTTAATTTTTTTTGTGCTTTTTGTATAATTGCATTTTAAATATATTAACTGGAACAATTATATATAGCATACCTGTATAAATTATGAGGATTTATTTCATTTATCTGTTTATTAATATAGATCATATATATGTTAAATGCGAAATATTTATATACATGTATATATTTATCATACATTTTTAATAAGCCTAAAATAAATTTTAAATTATTTTATTATATATTACATTTTATTTTATTCAAACATAAAAATGCTTATAATTGCAGCATGTATTTAAATATACCTAACATAAATTAATGATCTTTTTTTAGTTCTGCAACAATAAAATTTTCATTATATATATTTTATCTCAGTTTTATTGAAAATTAGAATATAATATATACAATGATGTTTATAATAGATAACATTTATATATCATATAATAAATGTACTTAATTTTTTTCATAAGTATACTTTTTTAAAGGATATATTACATTTTTTATTAAGTTGTATTTTTTTTTTTTTTTTGGTATATTTAATTTAGGTTTAGGGTTCAGCTATTATATATTAAATTTATGGTTCCTTGGTTAATTATTATGGTTTATGGTTTCTTTTTTATTTATTATATTTTATTATTATGGAACATGTTATTGAATATAGATTATAATGAATATATCTGAATGAATATTTTATATAATTTCAGCATTGCTAATCTGTATTATATTAATACTTTACTGACTAGAACAAATATTCTAGATTCATGGATAATAGTAATTTTCATTATTAGCATATGTGTCATTTTGTGATATACAATGTTTTTATATTTCATATACTTTTTATTTATAATTATATACGGGAGTAACTAGTATATTATAGGAACTAACTTAAGTGATTTTCTTTGGGGATTTTTTTTTATGCATTCATATATAATTATTCAGTTATGTATATTTATGATTACATTAATTTTGTGTCTTTTATTTTGAGTGTTATGAGTTTCCATTTTTATTATCATGATAATGGTAATTATAAATATAGAAATATTATTGTTATTATAAACAAGGGTGCTATTAATATATGAACAATAAATTAAAACACATATATGTAATTTTTTCAGTGAACCATATTTCTTCATAATATATTGTCCGAATATAGAGAACATTTTTTGTCATTATATTTTATTTTGGATTTAAGACACAAGTCATATAAGATTTCTGTTGAAGTCACTATTTTCATATGTACATTATTCGGATAGTGAGTTATTTTTTTAGATGTTTCTCTTTATTTAAAAAAAAATTAGTAAAAATATATGCTCTATATTGATTGGGCAAAATTTTTCTTTTTTTTGACCACTATTTTCTCTTCAGAAATATTTGAAATTACATATTTTTGGGACCTTTAAATTCATAGAGATCTAGGTTTAATGATGAACACATTTTAAGTTATTCTTCCTCTTCGAATTATATTTCACATATATTATATTCATAATCGAATTGATTTGTTTCAAATATTATTTGAGCAATATTTTTATCATATGATATGCTATTGCTACAGAATGCAAATATCATATTTTTTTAGAACCTTTTTTTATTATTTTGCATTATATAAAGTATCTGGTATATACATTTATTAAAACAATGTTCTAAATACTTTTTTATTTTTTACGAATTCATGTTATTATTTACATTACTTGAGAATATCATTAATGATACCTTAACAAAAACTATCCTGTTTTGTTTCAACTTATCAAATGAGTTTAAAAATTTAAATACTCTCTCCTACAATTTACAATAATAGTTAAGAAGTACAAGGATAATAGTTATATAATGCGTTTGAAATAAATTAATTTTTATTATGCATGTCTTTTCCCTATATACTTTTTAGTAAATTATTTGGCAAATATATTTTATATTCGAATACATAGCATGGAAAAAAAAAATTTGCTAAATTATCGACTTAATATTACATTATCATATTTACACGCCATAAAATAATAATGTACATAAATGTTACAAAATTAATATATTTCAACATACCAATAGTATATTTTGTATGCAAATGCATTTATATGTTGGACCATTAATATTTATATCTACAATTATTATGTATATGTAGATTAGTAAAATAATTGAAATAGTAAAGATAAAATTAATGTATTTCTAAAAGTCTACATGTATTATATTACCCTACGTAGCAATTTCCAGTAATATGGTTTTACAAATTAAATTATGCTAAAACAGAAACTTTAATATAGTGTTTTTTGTACAATACAGATAAGGAAATAAAATATTGAATAATTAAATATTTCATTTATGTTATACGAACAAATGAAATACGACATGTTCTGGAAATTCTTATTTATATATTTATGTATATAATCTTTTTATTTTATTATTAAGAAAGCTAGAATATTTAATGATATATATGTTGGAATAAAAACGCCTTTTTCTATATAACGTGATGAAATATATATATAATCATAAAATGTTATCTGTAAAATGTATTGTAGTTATAATATTTCTCAAATCCAAATTTTTATACCTGGCGTATATTTCACTATTATAATGCTTATATGATTAATATTTTACACTACTGAATATAATGACATATGATAAATAATGTCTAAGTTGTAGATCAATTTTTTTTATCATTGTAAAGATACATAAACATAAAATACCTATATAATATTTAAAATAAAATACAATCTTCTAGATCAAAAAGAACTACCTATGCTTTTGTGTATATATATATATAGTATTTAGCATTCACGCACTTGATTTCAGGGAGCAGTGTGAAGGTTTTAGTGTTCTGCTAAAACAGTTTATATTTATATTATACTTTTTATAATATATATATTGTTACATATTATATAACATTATTAATGAATATTTGCTTAATTTACGCTTATTCTATTATATAATAATATATTTTTGTGTATAATATAGATTATTAAATATAATTTACTATTAACGTATTTTCAAAATTATTTAAATATATATTTATTCCTACTTATTTTTTAGATTTATATATATATATATATTATTGATAAATTTATTTTGCTGAAAATAGAAATAATTGATGAACCTGAAAAAGTGTATTCAAAATATATATAGTAGTATTTTAGAATCTATTTTTATAAATATTATAATAGAATATGTCATTAATCATATTTATTATTTTATTGTTGTTTATAATAATATAAATGTTAAACATAAGAAAAAACTTCTTATTTCATAACTAATGAATTTAAAATATTTATATATTAAATTTTTTTAATAAATTTGTGCCTTTGAATAAACAACATCTTATTGATATACATTTTATTTTTTTGAATACAGTACTTATGAATATGTTGTTAAAGTGATACTAAAATGTTAAATCTAGTAAAACAAAGTGATATCTATAATATTACATTAATGATTATATATTGAGTTGTAGTAATATGAATGTTCATATTTAAAATATTTTCTGTAATATATATGATATTATTTTCACTCTGTGCTATCCTTATCTTAACTAAAGTACTCATTTATTTTATATTATCACAAAATATATGAACAGGTAACAAGCATATTATCTTTTTTATCAAATAGTAATTTATAAGTATATTTAACTAAATGTATTAAAATTAATACTTTTTTGAAGAAATTTTTTTTTTTTTAATAAAAAAAATAACAAATATAATTTACATTATATATATAATAAAGCATGTAAATTTGTTGTTCTATAAAATATAATATAAAATGAAATTAATTATGTTATCATAAAAATAAATAGACCATACTATAACATGTATGTTATAACTTTAAAAATATTTAAAGTACATATTATTAAATACAGATAATATTTTATATTATTACAAATTCATTTATCTAACAATACTTTTTATATACATAAATTATGTAAAAACGTATAAGATAATTATATATAGTGTTTTATATTTTTATTTTTAAACATAATAAAATTAAGTAAACATTATTTAATTACGCAAATTATATACATTAACAAAATAAAAACTGATATAACGTATTTTTTTATTGTAAGATAAACTAAAATTTTGTAAAATCATTCTCAATATTTACAATTACATACTGTATAATGTAAATCTAAGTCTTTTTCTGTTAATTTAATGTCACTTACTACTAAAATTTTGTAACAGTGAAACCTAGCAAAAAACGTTATGCTAATAAGTTTATTTTTTTATTAGTTTTGTAAATAATTTTAAATAACAATGTAACATGCTGTATAAAAATAGTTTTATTTTATATTATCCTATGAATAATATAAGAATAGTATCAATATGTTAATAGGAATATAATTATAAAACATTATTTAACCTTGTAATTTTGATTATCGTATAAGTTCATACTTATTAAAATGGTTATATACACATGAGCTTCCTAATTTTAAATGTGTAATTAAATATGAAGAATGATAATGTTTTAAGGAAATTATGAAATTAAATGTTTAAATGTCCTTATAGAAATTAATATAAATTATTCATATCCTATATTAATATAGAAATCTATAAGGATAACTAGATTATTCTAATTATTATTGTATTCTTTATTAAACGAAAAGAATAAATAAAAAATTTTATATATATGGTTTAATTATTTACCCTTATAAATATATATATTTATTCAAAAAGAATTAATATAAAATATTTTTGAAGCCAAAAATATTAGGTGAAAAAAAAATCTAGTGCTTTAAATTTTATAGGGTGTAAAATATTTACTAGTACCAAAGCTTATACACATATATGTAAGATAATTATTCAATAATATATTATCATGAAGTTCGATGGAGTAGAATTTTTTAAAAAAAAAATTAAAATAAAACATTAACATTAATATACACTACTTTATTTATGAGATTGTGTATATCTATTGTGATTAATCAGATTTATTTATGTGATATTATTATTAAATCCATTTTTTTTTTTAATTTATTATATATTAATGATTAGTTTTTTCCATGTATTAACGTAGTGTATATAATTATTAATTATCAAACAAGTACTAATTTATTTTATATGTTAAACACAGTTATTCTATTTTGATATATAATATTTATATACTGCATTCATAAATTTATAATTATAAAATCTATAAATTCACAATATTATTTATGTTTTAGACGCATTTTATGAATAGTAATCATTTTTATATTATTTTTTCTTATATGTTTTTTATTTTATACAGTTATTTTTGTTATATTATGATAATTAGAATAATATATATATTTTTAGTTTTCTTCTATTATATTGCTATATATATTTAGATTAATATAAATTGATGTATACAAAATATCAGTTTAAAATATATTTCTAATTATTATAAAAAATATCTGCACTGAATAAATTAATCTGAAAAATTATATGTATGAACATAACATAATAATTCTATTATAAATATTTGATTATGAGTTTATGGATTTATTTGTCAAACATGGCTTAGGTAGTTTTCAATTTTTTTATGTATTATTTTCATTATTCTTTATAAAATATCCAATATATAAATATAAAAATTACGTAAAGTACATAACGATATATTAACAATAGTTATGTTTTAATTATACATATATGTCCGAATAAATTTATTGGTATATTAATTAAAGTTTCTATGCTTGGCGAATATATATTACTTTTACGATGAAAGTTAGTTATATAGAATACAATTAATAAAATTATACATTTATTTTTATGCACATCCTTCTTGTTTTATATTAAACTACACTGAATGTAAATTGCTTCATAATGTATACATTTTTTTTTTTTATTACTTGTATAATAATATTTATTGTTTTAATTATATTTTATAAAAAATTTATCATTTTATAAATAAAACCTTATAAATACAGTGCATGTTTCATATTTTAATAGGCCTATACTTAGATGAGTACTAATAATTATTGTTAATTTTGTTTTTATATTATTATATGATTGTACATCATTAATATAACTACAACTTTAGTTTATTATATTAAAAAATATATAATACATTTATTATCATGTATTATAAAAAATAATTATAATTTGTTCATAATACTTTAATCCATTTTTATATTTTTTTTATTCTTGTAAAAAAATTCATTCTCAGATATTATTCTTTATACGAAAAAATGCTGTATTCTTTAGTAGTAATCATAAGTCCCTCATGCGTAGACTATGGATGAACATCCTATTTGTTAAGTATTATTAATCAATTTATTTTGTATAATTTTTGATGAATCCATTATATTGAGATGAACTTTATGTTTTCTATTCCATATTCTCCTTAATTTACTTATGTTTCGTTGTAAATATGAATAATACGGAGTATATTGTTAATGTAAAAACAATTTGATATATACTCTATTTATTTTATGTATTTTTTACATAATTACTTGTAAAGTAAATTTTAATGAAATTATATAATATATTAATCAGTTTTATACTTAAACTTACACAGAACAAACTTTATCATTAATAATATAAAAGGTATAATAATCAATGTTAAAATAATGTTACTTGCATTTCTCAAAGATGCAAGGACTTTCAGTTCTTTTTCTTATTCCAGCATATATTTCATATGTTTATTTTTAAAATTATCCATCAGTGCGTGTAAACTGTGTTTTTCTACATGTTTGTATTCTTTTGATATTCCCATGTATTCGTTATAACATCGACTATATTGTGACATGTATTACCATAACCTAAAAAATTATCATATAATCCTTGCTGTTCCTTAATTATTAAATATAAATTCTCATCCAGATCATTAAAACCGCTGTTGCATACATTATAAAAGTTATTAATACTTTCATAAGTGTTTTTTTAAATTATTTTTTGATAGACAGCTTTAGTGTTCTTTGTAGAGAAATTAATACTTTCAAGTAGAAGTTTTAAATTATAGTTGAAAAAAATACAATTTGAAATTATATCATTCGGTTTATCTGTATTTTTTATATAGTATAAATAGTAAATAAGTGGTTTACAAAAATACATAAAGTTATTCGTATTCTTCGCATCTTTACAAATTTCATATTGAATAATAGTACATGCATTTTTCAAAATATCATCTAAATGATTTTCGTTAAAGTTCTTGTAATTTTTATATTTAACCAACAGTTGGGACGTATTTTTTCAAAATCGATCTAAGAAATATCATAATGCATATAAAAGATTAAAATATTATTTATAAAATAGTATTTTTTTCTATGTTAACATGTATCACTTTATTTTCAAATTAGTCAACGTAAAATGTATATGATATTAATAATAGGAACCTACATCATCATCTAATTTAATTTTTCATCAAACATTATGCTATTTTATGTAAATTATACAAAATATAGTTCAATTATTTGTTATTATAAATGATTTTATGTAAAATTAGCAAACTACATACTACATTTATATAAAATATAATTCTATATGCAATGCATAAAATTTAAACATTTTTTTTAAACATATATTCACATTTTATGCGTCCTAAGTGCTAGAATACGTTCTTTTTTCATCTGTTATGGATATGGGAATCAAGTATCCACATGAAAATATAATATGAAAAATGCATATATAAATCTGAAATTATACAAAAATACAAAATAATAAGAATAATATTTTTTATTCCTCCCAATTTATAAAGGAAGTAAAATAAATTGGTTACTCAATATAATTAACTGGGTAATATATATATTTATTTAATGAATATTTTACATCATAACATTTATAGTTTTTTTTCTTGTTTTAATATATTGAACATAAATGTATATTAATGAAAAATATTTATTATAAATAAAAAATATGTAAATATTTTGTAAATGCTTTATATTAATATTTTTTATTCATATACAAATTGTTTAATATTCGTAATTTAACCTACATAATGTAAATGTATTAAATATTTATAAACAAAAATATAAATCTAGTATTTTTATAAATTAAATGTTGAATGAAATATATATTATTATTTAAAAATATAAACATCATGTTAAACTATGCTCAGAGAAAGTATAAATATTACAATTAAAAGTCTATTAAATATTATAGAGATTTATTATATAATTAAGATCTTATTATTTTTTACACATTGATTATTTGTTTCAGTAATTTCATATATACATATACATCACGTTATTAAAATTAAATATAGCCACATATATTATATATAAATAGAAAATAAACAATATATTTATGATTTAACCTTATATAACAATAAATATGGGTAAGAGATGCAATGGAATTTATCATTAAAATCTATACATATATATATCTACAATTATAATACATATAATTATAAATTTATATTAATAAAATAATAATACAACACATTTTCCATGTATATATAATATATACCAAATTACTATTAATATATTATACGTGCAATTATTTTCATTTTTTTAACGCATTATTAAATGTATCTTTAAAAAATACTTTCTTTTTATAAAAATACAACAAAATACATCAAAAAAGTATATATAATATAATAGAATCAATTTATATGATTTTTTGATATTCATAATTTAAAGGTACATTATATTTTAATAACTAATGAAACAAGATATTATACTTTTTTCTTGTGGTATATTATAAATAATAATTATATTTATATAATATTATTAACTATATATATAGAATTTTAAATAATAAAATAATTGAAATGTATATACCATCCAGATAATAAAAACGGTTACGTATAATGAAATAATTCTGAATATTGGAAGAAATATAATATAAAATTGTATTCCTGTAATTCAAATTTCAAATATTGATAGAATTTTTTTATAAATTATAATGTGTTTAATATATTGAACGAAAGTAATAAACGTTTTACATGAAAAACAATAACAAATATTAAATTTATTTTTTATTATAAACCCTAAAGTATGAATTATTTATATATTGCAAGATATCATTTACATATAATATATTATATTTAAGAATTTTTATTTTATATTATTATGAAAACATTTTATAGCCATTGCTTGAATAATTTATATATTATTCTAATTTGAGTAAAAAAGATTCATTAAATATATGTTTTATTTTACTATGCATTTTACACATATTTATATTTTACATTATTAGTATACACATAACATATTATGTAATTTTATTTTATATTATATGATTCTACAATCAATTAATTTTAGCATAATTTTAATATAAAATCAAAATCATTATTATTTTATAGAGTAAATATATGTTATAAGTAAATATACTATTTTTATATATTTATTTTAATATTTTGAGCAAAATAATGAAAAGTTAAATAGTAATATGCTTAGTCTAATTACATAATAGGAATATTTTATTTGCAGAAATAGTTATATGTAATGTAGATTAATGAAAGAACATAAAAAACAATAGTTTTATATTTTTTATTAAATATTACATATTTATCATGAAGAAAGGCAAATTTTATACTTTTTTTTTCTTATGGATATTTTACATGGTACTGTATTTATAAACTTACAAATGTGTTCCTTTTCAATATGATCAAATTATATTTTTATAATATAAAAATTCGCATTATGTAAGATGAATATTATATAATATTCACTTAATTAATAGGTAAAGATATATAAAAATGAAAAAATAATTAATAAATATGGTTAGTAATTTTCATGAAAAGTCGCACCATTTTTTTTCTTAATTTTTTATATCACTCACATGAACATAAGAGAGAAAATAAATAAAGAAATAGGTTTCGAACCTTATATTCCATTAAAAATATTAGAACAAGATTTTACATATTATTATTATTTATAAAATTATTAAAATAAACCATACACGTAAAAATAAAAAGGAAATTTTTTGGACACTATATAAAAGGTTTAATACAGAAAGAAGATACATATGATATATATATTTACAATTTACGATATATATAATATTATATTTGCTAAAAATATTTTTCTTAAATGAACAATATGTAGTATAAATATTGCTTATTTTGTTTTATCTTTAGGGTATATATGTAAATTATTCCATTTATTTATTATGTCTATATCTACATTATTCATATACTTCTAAATATATGACCCACATTATAAGGATTATGATTTGAACCAGAATGTCTTTAATAAATATTTTTATATACAGATTCCAATTTATGTAATTATTCAGGAAAAAAATTTTCTAAAAATTGATATATCATTACAATATATATCTAAAGAATATTAATATATTAAATATGCATTAATATGATTTTTATTTAATATTATTTATAGAGATATTTTTATTATATTTATTTCTAATTTTAATAATAGATAAAAATGATAAATACAAATTAGCCTTTCTCTTAATATGACAAATTAGACACCTAAATATATAAACTGAAACAAGGGAAAATTTTGTACATTATTAGATTCTTATAATATAACACATATATCAAAAAAAAACATTTGACGTACATCATGATTGCCATATGTGTAAATGAAAAAAATATTTTAACGATTTTATATTATTTTTACATTATATTTTCATGTAAATAGATTTCGCATCGTTAATTCACAGTTTTAAACAATTACATACATATATTTTGAACTATTGAGTTACATAATCCATTTAAAACATGTGTATAATAAAGTATATAATTTTCTATATAATATTATATTACTAAAATATATATATGTATTATCAAAATAGAACTGTAAGGAACACAAATAAATTCATGATTATACGCAGTGTTCTCAATTATTCACATATATTATAAAGTTTTTTTGTTACATTTTCTGAATTATGTAAATTTACAGAAATTAAATATGTATCAAAATATAATTACATATTTGATTTTATCTAAATAACTACAACAGAACAAATTATTTATATCATTTATGTAGAAGTAATATAACCATTAAAATAGTTCTCTTTTTCTATTTTATGTAAATTACAGCACCTTAAAAATTTATCAAAATATATATGATTATAAATGGGGATAACACAGAAAATGATAATATGCCAAAAAGAAAATATGGTATATCACTATGTATTAATTATATTCTTGGGGAAAATATATTCCCTAAGGTATATCTAATTATAGATGGAGAAAGGATCACTATCAGCTGTCTAAATATATAAATCAGATTTTATTTTGAAAAATATATCTGCTTTTAACAAATTACATGTCATTAACATTGTATAAAATGCATTATTTTTCAATTTAGAAATATTTTAGTTCGAAATAATTATATATATTAGTATTTATTGTCTTAAATATTTTAATCGACCTTATTTTAAGCATTAAAATTTTTATTTAATTCATTATATATATATTAATTTTCCTAAATCTTGTTTTTTGTTATGAATAACAAAATAAGAAGGATTTTAAGCATACACATACAATTTATTATCCAAAGTTTTTTAGTTGAATAACAAAAAAGAGTTATTTGAGTAAATGATAAAAATAATTATATAATTACGCGATTTTTGTATTTCCATAATATAATACCCTATATCATTAAATGATGTTTTTATTTTTGAACAACACTCGTAAGTCAAATTGTTCTAATTATGAAAAATTTTATGAGTGACTTATTATACATCAAAAATTAACTTACTAACGCATAGATATATAACATTATGTATATGAAACATTATTATATAATAAAACAAATATAATAATATGTTGTTTACTTCTTAATTTTCAAATATACGTGCTCCAAGGTGAATAATAGATTATTATAGATTTATGCATTATGTTATGACCTATTACACGCATTAGTTTATTAAAATTTTTAGATTATTTAACCTAATATATATACATAGATTTTTTTATTTATGATTTAATTTAATTTTCATATTCATTCATCTGAGCAATAATACGTTAATAATTGTTTTGTATAATATATATCATCAGGCACCTTTAATGAGATTTCTATGCAAGCATTTCATGCATATTCTTAGAAGTAAAACATTTAGAAATTTAATGATCATAAGAAACTATTAATGAAAAATGGGATATATATATTTATACGCAAACATTATTTTTCGTATACTTAATGTGTTGATAAAAGAAAAACCTGTAATTTTCAATATTTCCTACTTATTTCTATAAATATTGCACTCCATTATGTGTGTAGTAAAGTGGAAATATGAAATGTTTATATATAATATGTTTAAATTATAGAAAAAAATACGTTAAAAATATTTTTTTCTAGCAATTCAGGCCTTGTAAATATATATAAAGAAAACATCGAGTGTGTTCATAGAACATGAAGAATCATAAAGACAATTTTTACAATATAACAAAAATACAAGGAATAAAAAAATGTATTCAGAAAGATAAAACAAAATTACCATTTGTTTATATACTCTATAATAAAGGTATAAAATATAAGAAATATTTGTAAATTCAAAATGCATTGATTTTTATATTTATATATTATTTATTTTTTATTCCATACCACGTTTTACATTTTTTAATTAATTTATATGTTGGATTATAATATGTAATTTTTAATTTCACTCTTATCATAGTAATTAGAATGGTATTTAAACGAAATCATAGTATATTAGGCTGATACATAGACACATTTTTTCCAATCTTTAATTATATATTTTCTCTATTGCAATAACATGTTATAATCATTACATAATGCATAAAATTATTTGTTATAATAATTAGCAATATATTATAATGAATTAATACGTGTATTAATGCGTCATTTGTAGATGAAATTACATTAAAAATTAACAACAAAAAAATAATTTATAATAAATACTTTTTTTTACAAAATCACTAAATTTAAAAAAAATATAAACATCATAAATAATTTTAGGTAAAACATAACTTATTATCATAGGCTAAAAGTTGTTATAATAAATAATCACTCAATTGTTCTTTTTATGCAAAAAAGATTTCAGTATATTATAATTATGATACTATTTAATTGGAAAATACGGATAAAACATGCTTATCACGCATACAAAATTTTCATATGAATTAAAATGCGATTATATATTTTTAATAATGGAACAATTATAAAAAATATATAAAAAAATATTTTTTATTGAATGAACATATTCTATTTATAAATATGAATGTGTTTCTAAAATGTCGTAATTCTTTATATTACGAATTAATAAATATATATTTAAAAAAAAAATTACACGTAAATTTTAAATTAAAATATATATTTTTTCTAATAAAAAAAAAAATATATAAATTTAGAAAAACTTTTATTACTTCATAAAATTTCCATTTAAAACAAACTTATAATAAAAAAAAAAATTATGTATTTTGTAATAATCAAAATACAATAGTGATATATAAATTAAAGTAATTTATAATTTATTTCATGTAGTACATTATAATATTACTATTAATATAAATAATATATCAATAGTATTTTGTAATTATAATATGGTAATGCTTCAGCACATAATGAATTCAAATAAGAATTTTTTTTTTTACGTAGTCTATTATGTTTATATAGTGAACAAAAATAGATATACAACTTTAATAATGTTTTCAAACATATCTTTATTAATATAAATTATATAAATGGAATTCAAGTAACTATTTTTTGTATAAAATAAAAAACCTATCATATTTAATTTAGTACATAGAATCTATGACACATTTGCATTATAAACATTGTTTATATAGAATATATATTATAGCTGTAAAGTAGACTAAAATATAATATACATTGTTAAGAAATCAAAATGAATAATTTCCTAATCGTAGTATATACATGATGTAATACATAAAATATATAATTTCATATTATACCTTCTATAAAAAATGTATAACCATTTTTCTTAAAATATAATAAGAAAGAAATTATATATCACAAAATTTTCAAATAATAAAAAAAACTACAAATACAAGATCCGAATCCTAAAAGCACTATGTAGATGATTATTAATTTTATTATAATATATTAGTAAACACATAGTTCAATATACGTTTGTTTTTCTGTGTATCACTTTTTGATATTTGTTAATAATGAGCCATATTCTAGGGGTGAGTTTCTCATACAATAAAAATTGTTGTTTATATTATATTACAACATTTTTTCGTAACATAATTATTTTACTTTTTTTTATAAATATATATATTATAAACCTTTGTTATAAATTCATAGGTTCAAGATCTTAACAGATTACCTACAAAATCGTACTACGATAATTTAAATAAAGGGATAGTGGAGTGTAAAAATGATGAATTAATAATGACTAACTTACAGCTTAAAACAAATATTTATCCTAAACTTAAGAGCGTTTATGGAAAAATAAAAAGCGGCTTATGTAATGCATATAATAAAAATATTGATCAACAATTTAACCAAGATGATTGTGATTACCTGTACTATTGGCTAGGTGATTTAGTATAAAGAATATTAAAAGATAAAAATTACTTTTATAACTTTATGCAAACAATTAAATTTATACTAGAAACTGATGTACGTATAAAGACATGTAATTATTATAAATATGAAAAATATTATATGGATGAACAGGATTTTAAAGAAAATAAAATTTTATTTGATTATTCTAAAGATTATGATCACATCTACAAAGATATAATCCAACATAATTGGATTTGTAATAGTGAATATAAGGCTTTTGTTGTCAAATATGCGACAGTATATGAGAAGTTAAAGAAGATGTGTCCAAGAAATGATATGCGACATCCATTTTGCA
The DNA here is from genome assembly GCF_002157705.1 of Plasmodium gonderi. Lineage (NCBI taxonomy): Eukaryota > Apicomplexa > Aconoidasida > Haemosporida > Plasmodiidae > Plasmodium > Plasmodium gonderi. The sequence continues at coordinate 16,360 of NW_021629077.1, forward strand.
GTGATTTTAATGATTTTTTTAATAGGAATGACTGGTTTTATATATCTAAATTGTCATGTAATGAAAGACAATATGATGCTACTATCGCAAAATTACAAGAAGAACACAGAAAATCCATAGAATACAATATAAAACAAAAAGAATATATGTTTACAGATGGAAAAACCTTAGAATATAAAATTTCAAATAATATTTCAGATACTTCAACAGGCATAGTTACAGTTCCTTTAGTTATAGGAATTACAGTTCTATCTATTATACTTTGCAATGTAAATGTTAATGGAAAAGAAAAAAAATATTTATTACATTATACAATATAAATTTTATTAATTCTGAAAAAAATTTACAAATATTATATATAAAATATGCAAAACTTATAACATATATATTTTAGTTTACTCCAGTTGGGTATTGGTTAAGAAAAGTCTTACAAGTGAAATCTAAAAGGAAAAGTAATATTATAATGGATAGGAATATAACAGATGATTATTCGATGCTAGAAAATTTATATTCACCGAGAAAATTTAATGTAAAATACAGTAATACATAATAGTTTTCATAAGGACACGGGGAGAAATGTTTTCCTTATATAAATCAGTACCTTATTAAGCGCAGCTGACAAAGAAATCATCTAACAAAAAGAAAGTGATTCTTTTTTTATTTTTTTTGAATAATAAAAGGATATATTTGAAATTTGTATATTCATTATACAAATAAGTGTTTTTTAAAAAATTCTATATTTTTATTCTTTCCTCACAAATAAAAATATAGTAAAAATTATAAACATGATACCTTGAAAATGTATATTGATTCTGGATTATATTTATAGTTCAAAACGTCGGTCAATTATTATGTCTTATTATTGTTGCTAATATTTTAGTATATTATTGATTTCCGATATAAGAAAGATCGTTTTTTTTTTTTTTTTTGTTATATATATTATTTTGTAGTGACGATGAACACTAACGAAATATATTATGCGATAATAATCTACAAATATATATTACATTTATTAATTTTTTATACTTATATTTACCATATTATTTTAGTATTTCTAGAATATTATTTAAAAATATGAGTACATGTTCTTGTTATATATTTGAGGCATATAATAATAAATACTGCATTATTTATCCTGACCATAAATTATAATAAAATTATTATATATTTGTATTAATTAGCATTTGACTATTTATATATTTATCATTGCTATTTTTTTGTTTTCTAAAAGTTTAATGTACATTTTTCTTAGAAGCAAGAATGTATATAGTGTATATAAACATATACTTAGTTGTAATCATATTTTTAAATATAAGGACCTTTAGTATTACAGTTATTTATATAATCTATGATGTAAAACATTACATTATTTAAATTTTATTAATTTAATTAAAATAATTAAAGATACTTATAATAAGTTACTTATTAATATAAAAATAATAGTTGTACAACATTCCGTGCTCTATATATTCTCTATGTATTCTATTACACATTATTGTGTAATTTAGCTTAGCTGGTAATGTATATTGTTATGAATTTTTATTTTGAATTATAATTTCTAGTTTTTACATTATGTATGTCTACGTACATACATATTAAAAAATGAATTTATAAACATTTAATTTATTATATTTATAATCTAATTAAGTGTCTTAATATTAACAGAGGTTATGAGTTTAATAACCTACGTATAACATATTATTTGTGAATCAAGTAAAACAAAGTTACTGTTCCATTATATTTCATATAATATCATGTCTGAAGACAACATAAAATTGTTTTTATATATATACTATATAGACTTTTTTTTTTTACTGTTATTAATCATTTTAATGAATTCCATTTTGTTATTAATAATGTAATATTAAAGCAATGTAAATGTTAATATAATTTCTATATTATCCATTTATGTCTATTGGAGATGTTCATGGAAGGGAAACATTAAAAGTTTTACTTTAAAGTATTTTCAGTTTACAAGAACTGAATTAGTTCTAAATAGGAAAAAATAGAGCAAGATAAATAACGTAAGTATATTAATTCTTTGTATAAAATATATAAATATACTTTTTTTTATACTGAAAATGTCTTGGAGAAAAAACATTCTATAATTAAATAAAAAAAAAACGAATATATAATCAAGATAGTCTTCCATGTAATTTAAATATGGCTAAAATATGGAATTGACCGTATATACAAAGGGTGTTAAGCTAAATGACTTTTATAATTGTAATATATATCAAAGTTCTCTCAAATATGACGAAAGGAAAATTTTAAACACTCTAAATCACTGCATATTTATTAGAGCATTATATAATATAAAGCGTTGAAAAGTATTAAATTAGAAGTAATGGATATCTTCAACTAAAAATTATGAATTATATACATTATGTATTTTATATAAAAGAATATAATAACATAATTATAACAATATATTAAGATAGAATTATTGTTTTAAAAAAATATTGTTATTATTTTGTCATTATCATAACATTCTGTGTAACCTTTATATGAATAGTATTAAAATATTAGGCTTTTTATGTTCAGAATTATTTATATTTACAGATTAATGTTTTGTATTTATACACATATATACTAATCAAATAAATTGATTTATATTGCATTACTCCTTAATTATGAGGATCTATAATCCTCGATATATTACCATTAGGTACATATAGGAGAATATTCGTAGTATATAAACATTCAAACTCAGGGTCTTCTTCTATTGATTTTTTTTGAATTAGTTATTTTGTCATATTATGCATAATGTTGAAGGCTAATTA
>NW_021629078.1:0-20147 GCF_002157705.1 Plasmodium gonderi
ACCATAAATTATGTAATGATCTCAATCATAATATAAAAGATTCATTAAATTTTGAACGAAAAATCTCATAAGAATAATAAGAAAAATTATCAAAAATTCTTTTAAAAATATTTTATTATAAATTTGATTTTATTTCTTTATATGTAGTTTATATGTTTTTAAATATACATTTCATTATTTATAATGCATTCCAGATATTTGTAAAATGTGCTATCCCGAATATATTTTTATTCCTTAAGTTTATGAAAACATTTTGTAGCGATTTAAAAACATAGCCATAAATTTATCTAAAAGGAACACATAAATATATATGCATCTATTTTTTATTTGGAGTTATTAATATGTGATATGTCATTTTTTAATTACCTGCAATTATTGTTGTTTTATCTATTTTTTTTTATCCAAAAAGAAATAAAATTATTCATGGTTCGTAGTGCATAAAAGCACTTCATTGTTTTTATATACTGTTTTGTACAGAGTTTTATATATCATTCACTTATATATTATCTTTTTTATGGAAAAATTTTATTATTGATTCTAAATTTTTGAATATTAATGTATACTACATGTTTATAAATCTAATATCATATAAATAATCTTTTGCGTTTACTCTATGTAATGAATATATTATAATTATAATGTCCATATTTCTTTATTCTTATTATTCCTATGTTTTTTCCATTATTTTACGGGTCCTTCATGCAACCCTAGGAATATTCCTGTTCATCTAAACATCATAAATTGTTTTGTATCTCTACTTTAATTATATAAAATAGTTTCATGTTAAGAGATCTGCGAAATATAATTGTCCTATGTGCTAATCTTCTTATACAGGTTCTGAGTCAAATTATCCTAGCTTATTATTTAATATCTCATTTAAACTTTTATTTTATTTTCCCCCTTTTATTTCCAGAATGCATAATGTTGATACAAATAAAGTACACTAATGTATAAAAGAAATACAATATAATTATTTTGGATATAATAACATAACACAAATGAATTATTAATATTATGATAAATTATTACATATTTAACTATAATTTGAATTTACAGAGTAAAAAAGACACAAAAAGGTAATTGTTTTTAATGTTGATTTAACTAAGACAAAACGGTATGTATGATACTGGATTAATATATTACGACATGTTACTATAATGCTCAAATCATCATCTACTTATTGACTTGATATATTAGATGGAGCAGCTAAATCAAACTCTGTGTGTTCATTTTATTCAATATTATACAAACATTTTTACTTGAAATTCCATGTATTCCATATTTCTAGATCCCTTCACCCAGAACTGTTTTACAGTAGCCTCAATTAACTCCTTACATGACCTTAAAATGGTCAAAAGAACACTTGGGTTAACTTTTTCTTCAGAATTAAAAATAAAGTTCCCAATTTTATTCAACATTTTCATACAGGCAACTAGTTCCATAACCAACATAATACATCATGTAAATAAATTTAATATGTGTATAAAATTTTAAATACATTTTCCAACACTTTTTATCAAAACTATCTCTTTTCGTATATTTATAATATCCAATATTATCATGTAAATTTTTCTGTTCTTTCCATTTGATTAGGGGTTTCTGGCAAATAACATCAACACATTCCTACCTTAGAATAATTTTCAAATAATAGTGATGCTCATTTAACAGCTTTAAATCTAGCATATTCGCTTTTTAGTTCTTTCCTTTTATAATACTTTTTCCCTAATTTATCTCGTAACTTGTTCGTAACGTTTAACGTTCATTTGTTGCGTTAATTTCTATGTTTGTCTGACAATTTTACTAAAGTATTTACAATCATTTTTACAAAGTCTCTTATCCTCTTAGACAATATTTTCTAAATTATTCTATCAATGAAATTATAATTTATGATATGAAAATTACCAAATACTTCATATTTTTTATAGAATAGTAAACTTGAAAAATTTTCAAACAGTTAATTGTTTATGAAATATAAATAGTACTAAATAAATTTATTCTTCCTTATGAAATAGGGTTCCTCACTATTTTTCAAATTACAAAAAATATTGATATACTTGTCTATCTACACATTAAAACGATGAACATATCCTACCTATATTATTTATTGTTACCACCTCATTTTTATATATGCTAACTACATGAAATAATGATGTGCTTATATTGGTGCCTATTTGTTAATGGTATGTAATAATATATAATATACTGATAAGATATTCATCACTTTATATTTTTTATAAAAAGAAAGATATAAATTATAAGGAAAAATATTATTTAACTAAAACCAAGTTTTTCTATTATTTTATTACTCCATATAAAATGAAAACTTTTAATTAATCACGAACTTATTGAGAAAATTGTTCTTCTGAAAAATATAAATGCAATACAGTATCATATAACGCTGTTCATAATATACAATAAATTAATCCATTGTCATTTCCTCTCTGTACAACATGTAACTTATACATGTCTTTAATGAATATTTGTGTCTTTTAAAATATCGTCTATTAAAAAGTATTCCCATAATAATATGTATACTTTCAATAGATAAATTATATCTTCATTTTTTCCTCTAAAAAAGAGTAGCTCCTTTTTATAATCCTATTATCCCTTTTGATTCATTATTAATGTCAATTATTTAATTATACATTCATCAAAACAGACGCGTTAAAATTTTGCTGTCATTAAGACATACAAATGCAACATAAAATAATAAACTTCATAAAAGTTATTTTATTTTCGTTTCACCTATAAATGGCAATATATTTTTCACAAAGTGTTATAAATTCCATGGATGTGTTATTCAATATGGAGAATTTTACAGTAAATCGTAAATCCTTTCTGCTCATACAATTTGTGTAGTAGAAAAAAGTGTTTCGTTCCAGTACCCATTTTTTGACATTTGATAAATAATCTTTTAAATATTAATATAATTCTATATACATGGAAAACAATTTTTTTCGATAAATAATTTTAAAAAATATGGTATTTTAATTAATTAATAATTACCAAAAAGTTAAAAAGCAGTTTTACACTAACAAGAATTGTCCTTAGAAGATCACTATGATATAATATTTTTTATATATTCGCTTAAAAGGAACTTAATTTTATTGATAAATAAAACACATATTGCATGTATTTTTCTAAATATTTAATTTAATTCTTTTTCAAATAACCATAAAAGCTCAAAATATATTTTATAAAAAAAAAATAATATACAATATATTTATTACATTTCTTTTATTAAACTGTGACTGTAATTAAGCATGTGCATTTTATTGTTTTCATAAAAAACAATATAAAATAACTATTTAGAGAATTTTTAAAACATTTTAGCATTATGTATATACAAATTCAGAATACAATTAATAGCTTTTTTTAAAACATAATTACTGTAATTGTTATTATTATAAGAAATCCATTGTTCCTTTTTTGACCTTGCCAAGGTAAACATAAAAAAAATTTGAAGTGATATTTTATTCTATTTTTCTCCATTATATTTATAGTGTAAGTCACATTTATCTTTTTGTATAAAGCATAAAAATATTTTTGCCTTTGTTTACACATTATGTTATTCAAATATCCATTAACTATGGATGTTTTTGCATTCATTTATTCTTGGATATTAATCTACTGTGCTTATGTTTCATGATTTTTTACCGTTCAACCCTATTGGGCTTATAGTGCGAATAACCAAAATAATAATGAAAAAGCAACAATGAAATCATTATAATTAATGTTAAGTACTTAAATCAACTTTTTGCAAAATACTGATATTCCTTCAATATAATGCACACATAACATATTAAAATGATTTCAAACAATCAAATTTTGTAGGAAAAAAAAGGATTTTCTCAAAAGTATCCCGAAAATTAAATAATAACTGTTAATATATTTGGAAAAACTCAAGACGATTAATAAAATTATCTTTTGTATTGTAAATTACAAGATATTTTCCGTAATGCGCAGTAAACCATTAATTACATTAGGTAGAGTATGAAAAAAAAATTGCACATAAAAATATAAGGCAATAAATGAACTTGCTTATAATTAAAATTCTTTATTTGAAATACTTATAAACGCCATTAAAAGAGATCAGTTTCTCATAAATTAAAACTATTTTAGAAGCAAGTAAAATATAATCTCTAAAAAGAGCATAAAACTTTAAAATTAATAGGAGTACGTGTAAAACACACAAAACATAGAACAAATCTAAGAAGTTACCTAAAAAATTGAAGTATTTATTTGTGCCTTAGGGAAAGAAATACATTCGGTTAAATATAACTAATACTAGTGATGAGTATCAAAGGAATATATTAACATCGCTAAATATATAGTGAATATATAAGAAAATCTAAAATAGGGAATTATTAATAATATACTTTATTATATTGAATGGAAACTATGACTACATAATGAAGTTATTATTATTCCTCTACACAGTTAACTTATGAAAAGTAAAATAATATTTTGCTTTTGAGAGATTTATTATATATATGTATACGTTTTGTTATACAGTTTATAGAAACCCAAGGAGAAGGAATTAATCTTATTAACAATATAATAGAGAAGAAAATATTAAAGTCATTGTATTCATATAACAGCTAATATAGCTAATACTAATAACAGATGAACCAGGTTAAGATCTTTTCAAACTATAAAATATGTTCTTTAAGACAATCATATCATGATTTCATAATTTAACTTTATTATTATTATTATTCATTAGTAGGAAAACTCTTGAAATAGCCTTAAATTAAAAGGATTCTATACCAAGACATACAAATGACCATATAAAGGAACCATAATATGCCCTTTTAATGAAATATCTAATTGAATTATACTTAATTTTAAATACATGTTTTTAAAAATATTTTGCTTAAATGTTTCATATATAGACTAAATCTATTATATATTAACTATATGTAAAAAATTTATATATACAACAAAATAGATTAATAATTCGTTAGTTTAAAAAAATATAATAATATTCTCATTTAGAACAAGAACAATTAATAAACATTTATTTCTACTTATTGAGTGCAAATGTTACAACAATATTATTAGAATAAAATAGGATGAAATGATTTTGTCTATTATCATTATATGTGTCACATATTATATTAGCGTTCTCTAGGAGATTAATGTATAATATTTATTATATATTTTTTATTGTTGAATATATAAAAAAATTCTCAATAGATGTGTTAGTAATTTTCAAAAAATTGTATAGCGTATTTATAAACTCATTTATTAATTTTAATTATATTAATATTTGTTTTAATTCATCCACATTATAACATTTTAATTATATCCTAAATAAAATTAATGATTCTCAAAATAAAAATATGTATGCAAAAGAGGGGCAGATATATGTTATAGGTAAAATGTTTCTAGAAAATTAAATAAAGCATATATACATAGGAAAATTGTAGATCTATGAATTTTAGAATACACCGCTTCTTATTAATTTTATCTATTATATGGGATTATTAATTATAGATAATTTTTGCCATAATAATATAAAACTTCTTATAATTTATGCGTTATATATTACTTGTCTTTATATACGGCATTATAGGATTCAAAATATATCAACATAATAATAATGAAACAAATGTGTAAGTACCGAATGTTTTATTTAAAATGAAATTATAACAACACATTCTTTTAAGACTAACACTGTTTAAAAAAAAGCAATTAAACTATAAACAACAGATGCATTTATATGAATTCATAGAAAATATTAAATATATAATGTGTCTTACTATTAAAATAAAAATATATATGTAAAAAAAATTCTAGAACAAAACTTATTTAATTTTTAAGTGCCACATAAATGAAAACTTTTAAAATTAATTTATTAATTTTTTCTTGTATTCAATGCTTATAAACATTAAATTCCTATGTTATTTTATTACCATTATAATGTCCATAATTCCAGTTTTCTAATACCTCCTCATATGTTATATGGATTTAATGTATAACAATATTACATATTCATTAAACATATATTTGCGAATTGAACTGTTTTACTGTTATGGGTATAAATAATTATGTATCTAAATATTATTACTTCAAATTTTTCATGTATTTGGTTTCAAAGCATCCTAATGATATCTTATATAAATTATATTAGATTATTTATGAACATAATTATTTGTACTTCCATAATTTTATTAATAAAACGCAGTGATACAAAAATATTAAATTCCCCTATGCAAATATACCTACTCATATGTATGATTTATTTTCTAGTATTATTTTTTTAAACGAGGTATAAAGTAATAAAAATTAAATGGAGAGAACGGAGCGTACACATGTTGTTTTCATTCCTCATGGTCATCGTTCTACCCTTGACATTTGCCGCGATAAGTATGCAGATTATTTAATAAAAATTCAAGGTATATATAGTAGTTTTGATGAAATGGACTATAGAGAGCTATGTAAAGAATGCAATGAAATATATAATAATATGTCCAAATTAAAAAGTGAATGTCCTGAAAGTATTTATCCCTTTACTAAATCAGATGTAGAAACGAAGTTAAGGACTTATTGTGAAAGGTTTGATAAATGTAATTACAGTAGCAATATCACATGTTGTATTGAGGAAGAAGTTTCCTCTAAATTAAAAGCTCCAGAAATGAATGATTCTCCAGAAGAAGCTAAAAAACATATATCTTCCAATGAATTAAGAGCAGAAAATGAAAATTCAGGTAATAAACAACAGGAAACAATGAATATACCTAATTTAAATAGGCATAAGGGTGAAACATATTCATAAATAATTAATGAAGAGTCTTATATTCCTATAAAAATACAAATTCTACCAAAATATTTATCTGTCCCAGGTGAATCGTCAAATGAAGGATTAAAAACTACTGAAGATGCACAATCTATACAAAAAATCTCTAGTCATGATATTGATTCAGATAGTAAACAAAAAGAAAGTGCTTATGATAAGGATACCACTCAAAGTAATTCACAAGCTCCTGAAGGTAATTCTAAGAAAATCGATGGAAAAGAAGGTTATAAGGATGTTAAAGAAATCTCTAATGTAGTACACTTTTTTTACAAGGCATTTTTTTCTACATTACTTCGTAATATACCTTCTTATAAAAGTTTTAGCAATCATCTACAAACTAGTGATGTAGAGAAAGTGTTCACATGTATGAATAACGCATCTGCTAATCGTATATTTAACAATAATCTATCTCCTATTAAAGATAGTTCCTAATTTGAAAATTTTAATGATGTATCAGCAGGTCAAGGTATTCCAGGTAATGAAGGTCCTCCTTCCGATATGATTATTCCTATAAATGCTGCTGAAGAAGATTATCAAGATGAAGATAACTATGGCAATGATGCTAATGAAAAAATTATTCAAAATGGTACATCTCCTTGCACAATACGTGATCGTGTATATCTCGATAATAACATTCACTCACTATTGTAATATATTATAATCCACATTCTAAAATATTTAATGAAATTTCAGGAACTCATGACAGTGGGGAATCTCATGAAAAACATACAGTAGAAAGAGAAGAACATTTAAGTGTATCTACAGCAACAAAGGCTACAGCTACGCTTAGCAGTGGTATTGTACAAAGTAAATCCAGTGAAAGTGACCACTGGATACCATATAAAATATATGTCACAGTGACCTTAGTGCCATTGTTAATTATTTTGTTACTGATAATATTTAAAAAGGTAAAATAAAATGTAATGCAATAAAAGAATTATGCATATATTTTTAATTATTTATATGAATTAAATTTCCATTATATAATATTTTTATTTTTTTTAGTACACTGCTTTAGGAGTGCTCTTTAAAAAAAAAAAAAAAAAAAAACGTACGAAAATGAATGAAAAGTTAATGAGGATACTATATGGACCCTCACTTCCAAGAGAAAGAAAAATCAAATTTGCATATAGCTATTTTGAATATTAAAAACAATTATCAATATTTTTTTTTAAAAAATACATAAACCAGTTTTTTTTAAATATTAAGTATTTATTAACCAATGCTTTAGGTTCCTGAATTTTTATTTATATATTTTTTTTGTTTTAAATTATTGTAAAACATTAAGACCATGTTTTTGAAATTCATAAGTGTAAACAATTTGTGCTGTAATCTTAAATACAATACGAAAATAAGAATAAAAAATGCAAAAGTGTACATTTTATTAATCTGTTTCGTTCATTTACGTGTGTTGTGAAATTGATTTAGAATTTTTTAAACTAAATTACTTCTTTATAAGTAAATATATGTATATTACGATTCAGTATGAATTTTGATTAACGTTTTGCCTTAATATAATTTTATTTTAAATATAAAACTATCATATAAAGAAATTTTTTTAATACATATTTGAAATGTATTTTTTGTCCGATTTACCTTAAACTAAATAAAAATGCCTTATATTGTCAAAAAATGTATTTTTATATTACACAATTAATCTAATTCAAATGACTATAATATTTGGAAAAAAATACAACATCAATGCATAACTGATTGTGAATTGAGTGTGTATGAAGAAGTCTGTCTCCATATAAACACAGTATAGGTACTATTTCTGCAAAGAAGAAATCATTAGAAAATATTTACAATATTTTTCAAGCTATTAATAAAAATAGAAAGAAATATAGAAATAAATCTGCTAGTGGAATATATTCTGAATGAAATAACTTCTAATTAAAAATTATTTTAAAAAAACATGAAAATTATGAATTAATATAGTAAATACTTTATCAAAAAGTGAAATTTAATAATAAATGGTAAAATGCATAAAATATATTAATGGGTAAAATTTATTGTAAACAGAGTAGTTATTTACTTATATTTAATATGAATTGTGTAAAAAGTAATTATAGTTAATAGAACATAAATAAAAAAGATATATCAACAATTTTCATTGAAAACTATATATAATTTATAATCAATTTAAAATTATGTTTTCTTTAACATGGAATTACTTTTATAAAAGCATTAAATAATATTAAACCAATTATATTATAACTACTGCTGCAGAATTAAAGAAATTTCGCTTATGCAATTAGATTTTTTGATATTTGTGCATGCTAAAACCATAAAAATATATTTATGTCATATTTTAAAGTTCCTCAAAGGAGTATATTCTACTGAATTATGTAATAATACTTCTAGTTTTTCAGTATTATTCCATATGTATACGTATTAATATAATTATCATTATTTTTATATTAATTATACAAAATTTAATACATTCAAGGATAGCAATCAGATATTCCTATTGATTAAGCGTACAAATAAAATTAAATTCCTTATTCCATCCATATTTGTATATATTTTTTTATTATTATAAAAGCAGTAAGATTACTCAAATATGTAATTTTGTTAGTTTAATAATTTGTAAACTGATATTTGTAAAAAAAAATATTATTCGAATAAGAAAAAAAAATTAAATATTATTCTACATTTAATATATATTCGAAATGCTATTATTAACTATATTATTCATCTTATCATAATTTTATCATTACATTATCATTGATAATAGGTTAATACTGCAGGCACCTACTAAAAAAGTAGCAAATGGAATTACAGGATTAAGTACGACAACAAATTATTTTATAATACTATTTTATATACACAATAATATCATTCGTATAGTTGTACTTGTAAATTAAGTTATTATAAACTCATTACAATAAAAAAATATTTTTATATATAAGGCTAACAAGAATATTATTCCATTCATTCCTTGTATGTAAATTATTTTTAAAAAAAATTTCCGTAATGTTACTCAGAATGATTTATTATGTATACATCTATTCAACAAATGCATTGTAAATAAATTTACGGTTGACGTAATGGTAATTATCAAAATATTATCCACATATTATACGTGCTAAATATTTTGCATGCGATTAGATCTTATTATTGAATCTTTTTGAAAAAGTAAAAGTAATCAGAACATTAATTATTCATCAATAGTACAAAGAATTACAGAGTGCAATCCAATTAAAGTATATTTATACATATATATTAATGGTATTATTAGAAAAATGCAAAAATGAAATTTATTTTTGTGTTTATGCTCTCTATATACATATATATATATTGCATTCATGAATTGGTATTAATATATATTAAAAAAATCATATTATAATATTGTAAGTGTAAAATATTAATCCTGTGAATGTTGAAATACTTATAATAATTCAATATATTTTTTACATATATATATGAAACCATATTTATATGAACAATATGTAAAGTAAAATAACTGTATTAATATGAAATCAGTTTCAATAATCTGTAAATTGCTAATTAACACATCGAAATAATATTAAAAATTTATATAATGAAAAATATTCTGTTTATAAATAATAATATTGCAAAAAAATAAATGTATCTGTACCTTAATAGTATTCAATCGCTATCCTAGTACTCAATTATTATGTAAATATATAAATTCATTCATTCTAATAGTAAATTATGATTAACCTATAAAAATAATAATTTTGTGATATTTAAACAATACACATAGATATTTTGATTAAGTATTATCATCATATAATAATGTATATTATTATTTTATATGAAATAACTACATAATTATAATATAATAGCCATTAATAGTTGTGAATTATATAATGAATTAATGAAATAAATGAAAATTATATTAGTTAACACCTATTATTATATTATATCTTCCATTTCATTTTAAGTACTAAAAAATTAATAATATGCACAAATCATGTATGTATAGTACATTATATATAATTGGCGCATTCTTTTATGTATATGATATATAGTATTTTTAATACGATGAAATAATAAAAGAACTCTAAGATATTTATCTATATTTATTCTTTGCAAATCTAGGAAGTACTAAAAATTACAAGAAATGTAATTTATATATTATATATATTACAATATGGCCTATAAAATTAAATTCAGTGAATACATAAATATATCTCCTTTATAAACTATTTGAAATATTCTATTTATAAAATAATAAATTTATATACTAAAAAATATATGTTTTGTAATATTATAACATATAACAATACATATTTCTATCATAATGGTAACTTAAAATGTGATTTTATAAAGTTAATTCATATAGAATACTTATATGTATTCGTATGAAATTGATCAACTAAAAAAATAAAGTGATATATATAAGTTATAATATAGAATATCAAAAAATATATGCACAAATTCATATCTTTTGAAACAGATATTGCTCAAATATAGCTTTTTATTTATTATGTTAGGTATTATTTTTACGAATTACAATGACATAATTTAATTTTCACGTATTTAAATTTTATAAATTATATTTCGCGTTTTATAAAAATTGCAACCAAGAAAAACGTTATTATTATAAAATTTTTATCTTAAAAATATTATATAAATAATGTTAATATGTTATTAATTTTTTTATAGTAAAATACGCCTTTCTGGTAATTCTGAAATACTTTGGTATATATAAGAAAATTGAAAAATATAGAAAAAAGGAAAAAGTTCAAATCTTTAATGCTATTCATCATTGTATATCTCGTAATAATTCAAAACAGTCTTATGTGCTTGAACTTATGGAATATTCATTAATATGTTTTCCTGTTACAATATATTTTTCCTCACCCCCCAAGTTTTATATATTCTATTAAAAATATTTTGTCATACTTAATAATTTTGCTCTTGTTTTTAATATTAGAAATTTAAATGTTTTCTACTTCAAAGTAATTAAATCATTTTTCGAAAGTGTGTAATAAAATTAAATATTATTATAAATAATTACAGATATAATCATCTATTTTTTAATCATAACTGCAATGTTCTAGTAAAAATATGGTTGTAATGAAACACTTTCTATAAAAAGGGTATTTGAGAAAACAATTAGGTAAATCTTAAAGTTTGAAAGAAAAACATGAACAATTAATTTACTAATAATGAAAAAATATATTACATAATATGAGAAATAAAAAAACAAAATATTCATTTGTAGGTAACGTAACATGCGCATGCAAATTCTTATATGGATATATATTGAAATGTATAGAAATATTTAAAAGATTAGCATACATATATGACCGTTTTACCATGAGATTGATAAGGGTGCTTTAAATTCATTTCTAATAAAACATAATTTAAAAATTATAAATGTGAGAAAGCATGAATAATGACAAATTATAATTTTTCCTCATTGTCCTATTTCATAAAAAAAAAATTTTAAGAGTGTATTTTTCATTAAACATAACAAGGCATTAATTTATTTGTAATAAATACAAATTTGTTTTTGCTTTCTTTTATATTACAAGAATAATATATAAAACGTTAAGCATAATTACGCAATTATATGGAGTAACTATTTTTTTTACTTTTTTGTTGTTGGAGTAATGAGTCCGGTCACAATTTTTTGTACTTAATTGGTTAATACATTACCCTCTTTTTGTGTATAAAATGGATTAATATATAAGATAATGGAAAAACAAATACATGCATTGTAAATCCTATAGCATATCCATTATTTTTCCAATTTTGTTTGTTCTAATTGTATGCGCACACTTATATTATTTTTTTTTTTTAATTTGTTTCTTCCTTGTATTTTTTGGGCTAATGAACACGAATAATCACTTCTTTTCATTGTCACCCTTTTAAATAATTCTGTTATTAATAAAATTTAAACTTTTATTCTGCAACAATTAAACAATATATTTAACAGTTATGGATACTATTAATCAATTTTTGTAATAAATAAAGATTTTGTACAACATTTTAAAAAATTTGTTCACTTATTGTTAAATTATTCAGTAAGAAATTTTGTTACAACAGAATATATTCTTTATATTAGGATATTATAATATATTCCTTAATTTGTTATTAATTTTCGTGCCGTAGACTTAAAATTCTTCTGTTGTCAACATTAATAATTCATGAACGCAACTCACTGTTCTAGTGTCAAAGAAATATCTACAAATAATTAGTAATAAACAAACATCCTCCGTTTTAGTAGAAATGTATTATTAGAATAATTATCGTCCCCAAAGCACCCGAAAACTATAATACACCGTATTTTGGTGCATAAATATATATATTAATACATTCTTAAAATTTTGATAAAATGTATTTCTTGTATAATATAAAACTATATATGTTAAAATGAAAAAAATTAAACTTGTCTATTTATATATCAAATAAAATACAAACTTTTTATATTTAATATTTTTTTTTTATTATTAAAAGCGTAATTTTAAATGTATATATTAAATTCTTGCCTTACATTTTAGTACATGATGTGTAAACAGGAAAAAAGAAACACCATATAGAGTAAATTAAAAAATTATTATATTAATCTGAATTATAATAAATTTCAAATAGAATAAAGGAATATTATACACATATTCGTGTCTGCAACCGTCGAGCAGCTTATGATATTTCCATAATATTAAAACTGTGGGACACACTTAACAAAAAAATACAGGTAGGTCTTAATAAAAAAAAAATATATTAAAATAAAATAATTTTTTAAACGTAACATAATAAGAAATAAGAAACAAAGAAAAAACAAAATGAAGAATAATAACTACAAAAAAAACTAAGTAGGAGACTGTAATATTTATGGCTAATTTATTACGTCGGCATGAATATAATGAATTAAAACAAAATTTCTTTTTATTTACATTAATTAAAAATAATCAAACAAATGTTCACAAGAACTTTTCAATGTGTATTATTATTTACGAATAAATTTCTTAATACAATGTTTTATTAAACTATCCATAGGAACTGTTTCTATCGTTTTTTCATATTTATTTTTTTTTTGTCTTTCATATCTGAATTTTGCATCAATATAGAGTCATTTGCATCAAACATTTAAATATACATAATTAACCTATTTTCCGCACGATCTTTTAGAATAATTAATTTTATTTTCTTTGAAATTATGTGCGAATATGCCCCTACCAATTCTATTTAAACTATTTTTCTCCATAATGTATATACGTTTTCTGTCACTTCTAGATGTTCATTGACTTCGAGTAGATGTTAATTATTCATGAAGTAATTTAAATACTCAAAGAATTTCTTTATATAAGAATTAATTTTGTTCTTCTGTCGTTCATAAAGATAATTCCTTAAATAATGCTAATAATATTTCCTCCTGTAATTGTTATTCTAATAGTTTTCAAGTCATATACTTAATTAACCATAATAATCACGCCTAGGTTGATATGACAAATATACATCACTTATATGGGAGTTCGTATGTTGTAGTTCTGTTCCACATCCTGAAAATTCTTCTTCGCCCCTATCACAAGAATCCTTCTCATAATCTCTTTTTTTTTCATCACATTTATTTAATAGGGAACCTGACAAAGTAGACTAATGCAAAAAAAAAAAAAAAAAGGTAAAAAATGCAATTTTTCTGGTTTCATAATTACACTCATAAATAAAAAATGTGAATATCATCAAAAGGTTTTTATCCTTTAAAATAGAGTTCTTAGTTACTGAAAAGAAAAATATGAGGAAGATAACTACTACAACTATTGAAGCACACATGATTGTGTGACGCAGATTATTTGAATTTAATATATCATATATTTTTTGAAAAAAATTAGAAGAAACCGTGGACCCCTCATATGGTATAAGTATACTTGTAGAATCAGCATGATGATGATCATAATTCCCTTGTTGAATATAAGGTCCTCTTTTAGAATACTCAGAGTCTCTATGATCTAACGATTCTTCTCTTCCTGAAGGTTCTAATATTAATTTACTTGAAACTAATGGAATTTCTAAATATGAACTTACCTCTTGTGGGATTGGAGAATCTAATTTACCATCTTCATCTGGTGGACTTGGTAAATGTGGTTTACCTGATGAATCTAACGAGCTTGATAAACCTTCTTGACGTGGATTAGGAGAACTTTCAGCTTTTTCACGTTTCCCACTTTCTAAAACTTCTCTATTTGTTGATGATCCCATACCTACGTCTACAAAGTGTGTGCGTTCTTCATCATTGCAATCATTTAATGTAGATATTAATTTATCTGGATTATACATAAAAGAACAATCAGCATAATTAGGACCAGAATACCAAAAGATACCAAGTTTACAATCACCCTTATACTTTTTATACAATGTATGTATGTTATTAATGTAGGTAATATATGTATTACAGTTATCTTTAGTTTTGGCACTAATACCTTTTTTAATATCATTATATTTTTTTAAGTAAATGTAAGTAAATTTCCTATTTCTCCATTCATCTAAAGTAGTTTCATAGTCATATTGTATTTTACACTTATGTTCTTTAACCTTTCCGTTAACCGTATTAATCACATCAATAAGACCTTTAAAAAATGGTATATCAGCCGTTTTTTCTGAAGTACTTGTATATATTTCACCTACTTTATCATGTAACCAATAGGTTAAATAATCACAATAATCCTTATGCATCTTTATATAACTATTTTGGTGGACTTTTTCTAAAAATCCTACTAGTTTTCTGCAGAGGTCACTGACTCCATCATACTTACTATCATACGTTTCTACTTTGTTACAATAACTTTGATAATTAAATGTTTCTTGGTTTGCAAAGAATTCTTCAAACATTTCATTAAGTTTTAAACTCTTTGCAGCTTCCTCCTGAAAATAATGATAAAATAGTTATAGCGTAAGTACTAAAATTAAGTTTTAACAACGTATACAATACAATTATGTTACGTGAGAAAGAACTTATGAAAGTTTTTGTTCATAAACAGTAATTTATGTATCTGTTTTTACCAAACTAAGCGTAGCTGTTGTCTTCGTCATCTTTTAACATAATTATACGTCTGAAATTATAAATGTTATCAAATTTTCTATATTAATATATAAAATGCCAGAATATATAATAATCTGTCAATATATTTAGGAAATATTTTACTTCATTTTTGGAATTTAAAAAACTACACATTTGTAGGCATTATTATTTACTAATATATTCTACTCTTTTTTTTTTAACACTATGTAAAAAAGAGCTATTTTTAATTATTATAAGATAAAATCGAAAACAAAAAAAAGATCAAACTATATATAACAATATAAGCAACACACTAATTGTTTACGTATTTAATAATTGTATTATAGTGCCAATAATAAATTAATGAAGATATTCTTAATTTCTTTGTTGAATTATTTATAAAATAATTTATCAGATTTTTTGAATATTCTCTAAATGAAATTTCAAGCATTGTTGATATTAAATGGTTTCTGCGGAATAATAACAATGTTACTGTGTTGTAAATTATTTTGCACCTTAAAACTGCGCTATACTATTACACCCAGTACTGATAACATAGTGTAAGCCCAGTTGTGCACATCTATAACTGATATTATAAAAATAAATATAAGAGCGGAAAAAATAAAAACTAGCTTGCATAATTTTATAAAAAATTTCGTTTCAAAATATTTTAAAAAATATATTATTAGAACATTTTACTAAAAATTCAATTGTTCCAATTATTTCCAAAAGTTATAATTACAAAGTCAAGTAGTTCCATCAATATTTAACACCTTTTAAATATATGAAAAAACTTAAATTTTTGTTTTAATTTATATTTATTTTTAACCTTTAACTACATATGTTTTATTTTATTTTAGTAACATTATAAAATAAATAAATGTGATCACAAAATTTGGAACAGCTTTTTTGTTGCAGGATAAACCTCATCATGTCAAAATAGTAATAAAAAATAATAAAATTTTACATATTTCTAACGTGATAAAAATGTGTACATAAAGTTTGAAACATATTAGCCTAATCTATATAATAATTACACATTACTAACCCCTTTTTAACCATATTTATGTTTATTACCAGTAAAAAAAACAGTGTAATATTGAAAAACTATATTATTATATGAGATCAAATTTATTGAGACATTTTATATAATCTATTTTTTTTTAATCATAATAATATTGGACAACATTTTATGTAGAAAAATTTAGATAATTATAAAGAATAATAATCTCGCGCCCTTTCAGACACATTACACTGATATAGCATTTTATATAAATTTAGAATATTAAATATTTTACATGATTGTGGATCTATATATTAATTATTGAAGTTTCTTATACACATAGAAGTATGGTGAAACACAATGAAATTAACTATTATTTCTTATATTAGTGCATAAGGGTCTTTTTGTTTATGAGGGAATTGTTTTTCAGGTTAGAATTAAATATATATTTTTTTCCTTTTCATTTTTTACTTATAATCACTATTAAAGTCCTTTAAATATGTATGATTATGTAAAGGAGAATTATTTATTTAATGGATTGTGTAACTATCATATATTCCTATTTTCTTACACTTTATTTTCAAATTCGTCGAAATAATTGAATTTTGTATATTAAATATAACTGTTTTATTGAATATATAGCTTGCATATATCATTCATCATCTGTTTTTTTAAAAAACTTTTCATTTAATAAAAAATATAATAAATTAATGCATTTTTTTTATTTTTTGCCCTTTACATCACCCATTAACAGCACTTGACTAATGTTAACAGTCTTACTTTAAATATATATAAAAATGAAAAGAATAGTAAAACATAAACAAATATTGTTAAATGCTTACGTTTAAACAATTACATGTTTTAATACATTTTATCTTTACATAGAATGAATTGTCAAAATTTCATGTTAACAATGAAAAGAAATTATCTGCATTACGCATATCATCACATACAAAATATTTTAAACATATATTAGACATTAATGAAAAGCAAGGATCTCTATGTTTTGAATATATAGTTTTTATTATATTAATGTATTCTACGAATATACACATTCTATCCATTTTGAAGGAGTAATTTCCTAATATATTGCTAAAATACATAATAGAATGATGAACAAATATTTCTTCAATAAGTTATTACAAAATATGTGCCTCAAAATAAAAATATGAACAAATAGACATTTTTCGTATATCAATTAAATAATATTTTACTTTATTAAGATGTTAAATAAAAAAGTGCCATAAATGAAGTTGTTTCTGGATGCCCATGATTTTTCGCATTTTTAGTAAAGGACATGTAAGCATTGATGATTATATAATATACTATGTTTCATTTCAATTAAATGCTTTTCATCTTGTAATACACAAATCATTTAATTCATTGATAGAAAATCTAGAATCATTTACTTTATTTCAATGCTTTACATTTAACTTATTATCATCGACATCTTTATTAAAATTTCTCATGTGGATTATGTAAAGGTGGATCCTTTAAATTTGAATGCTCAAAATGGATTATATAAAAAAAAAAAATTAAAATATTCCTCTAAAGAATGAATGTATTGAATTTATGCAAAAAAATATACATTTACAGAAATCATTAAAAATAAAATTATGCGTAAATGAAAAAATTTTCCTCCGTTTTATATAAATTTAAATTAGTATATCATATAACCACTGGTAACAGTTCTCACATTTTTAGTCCTATTTATATCCATAAATTAATAAATATAATTGAACACATAAATATTAGAAAGTGTATTATACAAAGGTATGCTATAAAATAGAATACTATTTATCTTATATAAAAACTATATAAAACAATAATCCCCAAGCTTTTCTTAGATTTAATTATATATATTACTTTTTTTATGAAGACTTCTTTATAAACATGAATTACAGTAATTTAATATTTTTTTAAGAGTACATTAATGTATTTTATAATTTAGATGATTGGTAATTATTATTTTATATGATACATGCTAATATTATAATAAAACTATTCATAAGTATTTTCTAAAATATTTCTATTGTGTGTAAATACTTTTATAATTTTTTTCATATTTAATATTTATCATTTATTTAATCCAGTTGTTTCATGGGCACATATAAGAATAATAAATAAAGCTAGTCTTAAATATATAATACTAACAAATAAATAGGTTCTAATTTACAATGCTCAAACAAATAATTAAAAAACTATCCATATAATATAGCAAAAAATTTTTGCATAATACACTTAGGAGATACATAAAATAAAAGGTAATACCATTTAGTACATTGTGTAATGAATTATACGTCGACATAAAATATTGTTTGTAGAACATGATTATTTATTTATGTTAACACCAAAAATTCGCATAAAAAAAATCTGTGAAATTATTTATATTGGTCAAGTATCATACAATAACATATTTCATCAAAGGGATTGAAAATATCATTGAATGTAATAACATAATTATATAGATACCAAAAAAAAATTAACTCATTAATAATATTCACTTAAGTGCATTATATAATATTAATTAACGAACTAAAACCTTTTATATACATAAATATAACTCTATATGAAATTATAATAAGAAAATTTGAATGCATAATTAAGCACACTAAAATATGTAGATCACAATTGAATGCATAACTCTCTCTTTGAATATATATATTTTATAGTGATATATAAAGAAATCAAGTTAATAAAAACACTGTAGTGGATTATTTTAACATGTATAGAAAAAGTAACTTACTTTTAGATATACATAAGTTTATAACAATATATAAGTATGTTCGGTTAGTCTCAAAGAAATAGAACATAAATATATATCAATTAAGAGAATGGCATATTTATTGAAGTATACCAATAAAAAATAATATATAAAATAATTAAAATATAAATAAATTTTTATGATGTTACACTATAAAAGAACTCATAAATTATAAAACATTTTGTGCGATATAAAACCACTAATATTATATACATATATACACACAAATAAAAATATAAATAATTAAAAATAATTTAATATATTTATAAACTATACTCGCTAAAATGAATATATATACACATTTAGTGGTGCATATTCATAAACAAAATATTAAATAGAGTTCTAAAAGTACACGTAATATAATTTTTAACACATGAAACTAATTTACATGAGGAAAAATAATTTATTGGCTTAGCAAAATAACTAATAATTAAGCATAAAAAAGATTGTATATATTTAAGGAATAAAAGTAAAATTTACTCATGTATTTTAACTATTATAAATTCATGATTATTTAATTCATATTAAAAATTTTATGGTTTACATATTTTTATTTTATTACTATTTACTGAATACATCTTTACAGAAACCACAATATTCATTA
>NW_021629078.1:20619-31429 GCF_002157705.1 Plasmodium gonderi
CTGTAGAAAGTATGTATATATTATTATTTAATGGTGAGTGAAATATTAAAATGAGTTATAATTATTTGTAGAATAGAATAATTATAAAAAAAAATAATAATAAATAATTATACACATAAGAATATTATTACCACATCAAATCTATAATGGTTCACGCATAGTATAACTAAAAAAGTAGAAATTGTTAGAAAAGCAATTATCCCTCTTTTTCCCATGATGAAAAATCTCTTTATTCTTATTATTTAATTATTAATAAAAATACTAATTATATATAATTTGAGTAAATTTAATTAGATTAAATATATTTTAATATAAATTTCATTAATATTAAAAGTAATTAAGAAAAATATTCTATATCCAAATTATGGATAAATGTAATATACAATTATAAATATAATCTATTAAGGAAGTTCTATTATTATTTTTTCAATTAATTCAATTAGAATCTATATCAGTTATTATAAAAAATATGTAAAATAATCATACATAATTATCAAGTTTTTTTTGTTATTATTTTGATTATACGAGCTATTCTATTAATGATGATATGCAATATATATTAAAGATATGTAAAGTATGCATCTTTTTTATAGAGGATAAGTATACAATTTTTTACATTTAAAACAATGAATCCCAAATCATATGACCTATGTTTGGAAGAAATAATAATTATTTAAAATAAATATATAATTATAATATATACAGTTTATATTATATATATAATCTATGTAACAGGATTCACTAAAAATACTTAACATGTATTGTTTATTTTTATTTGATACCTTAGAGAAGATTAAATCACAATAAATACATAAAATATGCAATATAAATTGTATTTATACTTGAACAAGGATAATATTATATCTACAATTTGAAATTAAAGAATAATTTATTTTTTTTAATTTATAAATATATTTTACTACTATTTAGAAAAGGATTACGAAAACAGAATGTTTTATATCTATCATACATAAAATTAAATAAGTAAGTTAATATTTAAAATCAAAGGAACATATAAATAAATTCATTGTTCCTACTTTCCATTTATATTTAACACAACCAATGCTTTGTAGAGTGTTAATTAATTATATATGCTAAGAACTACACCTATTTATAATATACAAAAAATTAATAATTATTATATAACGTATATTGTAATATTCCATTTATAGGAAGCGTGCATTTAGCAATCAATAAAAAGTATTTATTGAATTTTATTATAAAAAGAATTATTTAAAAAAAATATTTATTTAGAGAAATATATAGTAAAGTGAAGTACATGAAATATAAATGTATTTCAATAATTTTAATATAAAAGAAAATCATTTACATAATACTTTTTTTTTTTGTGCGAGGATAAATAATATTTATAAAAATTTCGCTATATCCTACTAAATACTTCCAGGAGCGTAAAAAAGTATATTGTATATTTAAAAATATTAATATATATACGAAAAAAAATATAAAAAAATATGCAAACAATTATAATTAAAATGATAATTGCTAATGAAAATAAATATATGTATATTACCAATTTATTTCAATTGATTATTTATATAATATCTTAATTATTTGGCAAAATACAACATGAAACATTTTACATATTTTATGTTTATTTCATATTATTTCTAATCAAATGATTGCAAATTTTATTAAATTACCAACAGTTTCATATAGATACAATTTTTTTATAAAATAAATTATAAAAATATACACATAAATTATATTAATAATTGTATTACCTTATATATTAATACACATGCGTGTTGTTTTCATTGTATTTTGTTTAATTTTACAATCTCTTCTTAATTTTGTATTCAAAAGATATGTACATCCTTTTTCTATGTATACATGATATCATATGAAATATTAATATAGAAGTTCATGATGTCTTTTAAATATATTATATTCATTCCTTTTTATTATATACATATATATTCAGTGTTATTTGTTCTTGAAGTTAATTATCATTATTATTCTCTTAATTCATGCTTTTTATAAGCAACTATTGCAAAGAATTAATGTTTATATTCCAAATATTTCAATTATTATAGTAATAATAATAAAATCAATATGCTTATACAATATTTGTGTATATGTAAAATACTTTCATTTAGGAATTTATGTGAAATAATGTATATATTCCTGTGAAATTAAAATCGAATAAATTTTTATATAATATTATGAGAACATATAAATTTTAAATATATATGTGATAAATTCATTCTTCCATTTTTTGCATTCCGCATTAGTATTTTTTCAATTAATATCTACATTCAATGATTTTATATGCGAATTACTAAATTACATAATTGTCAATACTAAACTAGATTAACATATATTTATATCAATTTACTCGTGATGTATCAACAGTGATTATGTATGAAACATTATATCGTAATGTAATTCTATATTACTGTGCTTAAATGTCGAAAAGATGTCTATCTAAATAATGCTTTTTATTATTTGTTTAATAGAAAAAAATAATCTTAATTTGAATTTATTGGTGACGCGAATAAAAATATATATGTATATACATTGACGCTACATTGAATTATAATCACATATGTAGAATTATGAGTAAAATAAAAAAAAAAGAAGTATACTATATTTATTAAAAATGATAATTCAGTTGTTTTTAGAAACATATATTATCTATATTAATTTTATTTTTATATATATTTCAAATAAGATTTCACGAAACTTCGTTCTTACTCATTCAATATTTCATATGTGTTCACTTAACCACAATTTATCAAACCACACAGTATAAAGAGATTATATAAATCTGAAAAACAATACCAATGTTCCTTTTCATAAATTATTATACATATCACATAATAAATGTTCTAATATTAGAAAAAAATCCATAAAGGTAGCAAATTTACTAAAGTGTTATCCATAAAAACAAATATTAGTTTTTATAATTAATTTATATTGTATGTAATACATACATTAATTCATAATAAAAAGACTAATATTACGTATATTTTTTAATATAAATAACAATAATAATGATTTTATTTATTAAAAGTCATTTTTATAAATACGACATTACACAATTTGCCCATTTGGAAATTCTCAAATATAAAAATTTTGAACATTATTAATTATGCCAAAATATATTTATTCACAAATATACAACAAATAATATATAAAAAATAAAATATTTCAATAAACAAATGTTTTTCCTTATTAATTGTTAAAGAAAAGGTGATCACCTTCATTAAATGTTTGACAAATTTTGCTACAAACGCTTCTATATAATTACATTATATTATTTATATCAGGAACTAGTTATTTAATAAAAATTAATCCTTGGAATATAACAAAAGAAAAATAAAATAAAGAAAATCTGAAATGATGATAATATTTGTATTAATTACGCTTTTATTATTATACATTTGACATTCAGGCTGATGTACTATAAACAAAAAAAATAAAATCATTTTTTTTTAAAAAAACAATTAATTTTAATATAGAATTAAACATAGAACCCTATATGAAAATAATACTAAAGATAGATTTTTATATTATTGTTTATTCTTTTTGTTACTGTGCAAAATGTTTTACACATATTTCAGGTATATACTTGTTTTCACTAAAATTATTTTCAATTTTGTTATACTATTTTATCAATTATATTTTGTTAGGTTATTATATTTTATTCTACTATTTTGGGTAATTCTACATTTAAAATATATTTTATTATAATATTTGATTTTTTTCTAAATATTATTATAAATAATATTTTAGCAGGAAAAAGACTCAAATTCTGTGATGTAGAGCTTACATTTATTTATTATCCCTAAGTTATTGTATTTAAATATTACGATGCATAGTATAACAATTGATGCTCTCTGTTGAAATTTTTTATATTATCATATTCAGACATGTACTCAGCAAATTTGTTTTGCTCTTTATTCTGCTTGTTATCTACGTTTCTCTTCTTTAAAATTCAATCACGTAAGTAACGTTCAAGTGGTTTAATCTAATAAGAAAATAAAAAGTACCAATTTAGATAGTATATCTTCTTAAATGTCAACCTGAAAAAAAACTCAGTTATACTCGATTATAGAAGGAATTTTACTTTTTAAGTTTAATATAGGTTTATTTTAATTAAAACAAAAAAAATGAAGAATAATACAAATATTAATATAGTGGCGATTATACACTTACGAACTAAAAAATTTCCACTTTTTGGAAGCATCCTTTCTTTAAATACGATGTTAGCGGGAGATTCCTCCTGTGCAGCATTATGCACAGTTGTACCTATGTCTTCATCACACTTAAACTTAGGTAACTTCTCAATCTTAATAGCCTCATAGTATTCATTTAATTCTTTACACAAATTATCATGACTGACCATATTGCAATTTTTTATATCATTGTATAAATGAATAACTTCATTAAGGCATTTTGATAATCCATATGAGCAGAATATATCATATATAGTAACTCTAGTTCTGCGAACAACGTAATTCAATAAATAATAAAGCAGTAACCTTACTTTTTTTATTTCTTCTAATTTTTTGATATTAAATGTGCAAGGGAAAAAGTTATTTAAATATAGTCCTCATATTAGATGAAATAGCCTCGTAATATTTTCTTCCTTTAGTTCGAAAGTTATTAATTGATCATAAAACCAATATTTTAAATAAATGCAAAATAAGGGAGATTTTTTTACTTCTTCTCTAAATTCATCTAGAATAAATTCGTACATAGACTTAATAGCATGCATTTTATAATATATATCTTTAACATGAGGTTTATAATCATTTTCATTGTTCAATCTGGAGCAATAAGTATGTAGTTCCTTCTCAATATAACCTTCTTTTTCAAATATTTTTATAAAACTTCTTCAGTTCTTCATCTATCATGAATTTATACTAAATAAGAAATAAAATATTCAAAGTATATTTATGCAAATATATAGTTTTAAACAAATGGAATGTTCTATTGTGATTTTAAAAAGTATAACATTTGAGAAATAGACATATTGTAACAAAAATAAAGGTAAAATTATATATCTGACCAATGATTTAAATGTAGACGAGTTCTCACATTGCAACCCATACATTATTTATTAAAATGGATATCTATATAAGTGGATATATATATTAACAAACAAAAGAGAGCATTTATAATTAGATATTATGTATAATTTTTATTATGTTATGAGACTAAGAAAAAAGTTCTTAAATTCAATAATATTATTTTATAATTTGTTATTGATATATGATAGAGGTATAAAACATTTATATATTCTTAAAAAAATGAATGATAAAAGTTTTATTACAACTATTAGACCATATATATTATAATATTATAGCGTAAAATATATTTAAAAAAAATATATATACACATACAATTACTATCACATAATATTAAGTACTAATATATAAAATGTAAAATTTTAATTGTAACATGTTACAAAAGAGTCATAAGATTCATTTTTACAATTGTTTTCTTTAAGGTTCTGGTATAGTTCATAATTTTCTAATTTAAGTTTTTTTTGTAGTTGAATAAGCCCATGTTAATGGTTTATACTAATTACGCTGTATATTTTAAATAAATATGGTTCATTAAGGAAATTATTTATTCAATTTATATGTATATTATTTAAAACAAAATAATTCAGTTCATATATAATTAAGCATTGTACTAAATATAATATGAGTATACAATTCGATATAATTAAATATTATAATTGTGCATATATAAATATATACCTTTATTATTAATATATATCCACAGATTAACTTAAGATATAGACATATTAGCAGGTTCTTAATTAACAAGAATTAATTATGTATATAAATATAGAATCAGCGGTATAATTAAAAATTGTATATATTATACTTATTCATTTTCATAATTAAATTGTATTTTTTTTGTTTATTCTCATATTGAATTGAATTATTAATAAAACAATAAAATAAAATTTGAAAAACATTAATTTTTAGATGTAATAGATTTATTTCCGTCTTAATATGTCGTTAATAATGATAAAATTTACTTCACTACTATTAATATAATTATTTATGCTATGTATTAAATAAATTAAATTTATAATCCTCAATATAGTATATAATATGATTCCGAATATTAAGTGAGAAGTTAATTAAATATATATTCCATTGCACAAAAATATAAAAATGTATTTATAAATTTATTAATCAATATTTCTTTTAAATAATATAATGAATATATTATTTGTAATTCATATGCTTTGTTTTTATTATTTTTCTTATTAAAATGCAAACTATAAAAACTATTAACATATGAATTAATCATGTCATGTTGTGAACAATAACAATTTATACTGTGAGATATATCCTATCTTGTAAATAAAAAATACTTCTATAAATAGAAACTGCAAAATTTTTTAATTTGAAAAAGGACATATAATTTTGTTGAAATTATTATAAAATATTGATATTATGCTCTAAATGCATAGTAATAAATAGAAATAATCATTTCTAAAAATTAATTTCTCCACAAGAATGACATAATATTTTTGCACTAAAAAAAGACGCTTTAAGTATCCTTTCATCGTATGATTATTATAATACTATTTTCAACATTTTTAATAATAATAATAAATTCTATGTTAATTTAATATCTTTTTTATAATTTTTTCCATACTTAACATCTAACAATAAAAGTTTTATTAACAAATGAAACTAAAATGATAATGTATATGAATATTCTATGCAAATATATAATAAGTTTTTATTTATCATTCGTAACATTTAAAATATTTATAAAGTATTTATAAATCAATTATGTAAAATCCATTTTTATTTATAACTTAAATATTTAAAATAAAATTCTACTTTATAATTGTTATTGGATTGTTACAAAATGAAAACATATTACATTGTTATTTATGAATTACAATTTAAAGATCTACAAATATTCAATTACAAATATATAGCGTATTT
Source organism: Plasmodium gonderi (assembly GCF_002157705.1). Lineage (NCBI taxonomy): Eukaryota > Apicomplexa > Aconoidasida > Haemosporida > Plasmodiidae > Plasmodium > Plasmodium gonderi. The sequence goes on from NW_021629078.1 coordinate 27,567, forward strand.
ATGATTTCCATTATGAATAATGTCTAAACTATCAAATTAGTGTTTTTCATATACAGCTATTATTGGCATTAAAGGTACTATATATTAAATAACTCGCATTACTATAAAAACGCAGCAATTGTATTAATAATAATAAATATAATAAACCAATATACAATAAAGCCATTAAAATGAATTAAAAACTAACTTGTTTACAATAATTTCTTTATAAAATCTATTTATCTATTCTATAGCTCTAAACTTCTTCAATAAAAATATTGTCCTTGGTTTGTAACTCAAAATGTTCTAATATGTTTTCATTATTTATGTTTTATTTAATGATGAAAATAGGAAACTGTACAATTTTCATGTGATAATCCAAAAATGTGTAATAAGGATAATAAATTTTCTTAATGGATATAATACAATATTTAAGCTAAATAATGCAAAGCAATACAAGTTTTGCGATTTTGATCTTTTTCATTGTGTAACACTTAATAAACTTCTTATGTTTTCAAATTATATTAAATGTAAAATACATAGTTATTTCAATATTTAGCAATAATTATGAAGTTTTGTCCCTTAAATAGCTAAAAAAATTTATTATCCTTTCTATAAGTTCAAGGATTCTCAATAACTTTGTTATCTACTAACATATATACACTTTTTTATAATAAGTTTTTTTATATAGATGTACACAAATATAACTTTTGAGATGTTATGAGTTACAGATATTCTAATTTTTCCGTAATCACATCAAATATAAACAGGATGTTTCTTATAATATAATCAATTAATTATGCTATTATAATATATTCCATGCGTAAAATTATATATAAGCATAAGTTTATAATATTAATTCATATCATATTTCGTACTGATATTAAAAGTTACATAACATAATTTCATTCATTCATGTTTTGTAACGTGTTTATATATAATTCGTATAAATTGTGATAGTGCATATTGTAAGCATCTATAATTATTTATAATAATTATGAAATTACTAAATCTTAGAACTAAACCAGAACACCAAACAATGTAAAATAGTTTTATCGTTCCATTTTATACATATACATATACACTTTATATGTAAATTTTGTACCTCATAAGGGATAGTTTTTAATCAATGAAATATATACAAAATTCTGTGCTATAAAATACTAATCTTTTTAATCACGAATTATGTCATACATCGTTTTCTTCCTATGATTATGCAGCGATATATTACTTGAGTAGACACATTTTATAAATCTCCATATCATAAAAAAATTTAGTGGGACAATACCTTTGTCACATACTTAAATTTATAGAAAACGTTTTTATAAGTTTGAAACATTTTATTATTTTTTTTTTTTTTTTATTTAAACCTCTTTCATTTATAACACTTCAAAAAAGCGTATTCTTAGGTCAATGTATGTATATATTCAAAGAGTATACGCTATTTATAGATAACACGTGGAAGTAATAAATTATTATTTCAAGCGTTATAGTATTTTACAAAAATTAAGTAGATATCTAGAGTATATGTAAAAATGAATTATAATGGATTTATTAGTAATAATTGTTCTTTTACCATTGCTATGTTTATTCCCCATTTTACACTGTCCTTCAGGTTATTAAGTTTATATATCTTACATTAAAGTAGAATCAATAGTAATATAAAGACTGTTATATTTTTTCTAAAGATGTATCTTATTTTCATAATGATTAAATACTTTATCAAAATATGCTCATTCTAACTAAAATAAGACTTGATAATTTTAATAAGTAACATAATTTTTTTTTCCTTTGCCTTATTTTAAGCTAACATGTGACATAAAATAAAACTAAAATAATGCAAATAATATGCCTTGGTTTCTTGTAAAACATCATTTTGTAGATCACTACTCCAAAAAATATTCCCTATAATATAACCTATGATCGTGGTTCATATTATGTGCTTAAAAATATTCTATTTCTTAGTCGTATGTATTTGTATTCAATTTGTTCGATCCATAATTTTTTTTTTTTTTTTTTTGAGTATTTATTTTTCCAATAAAATTCCTCATAGCTACAGCTATGTTGATAGAATCTATGAAAACTTATGGATTGTTTAAAATAAACCAATAAAATATCCATCTATGTTCTTTACATATAAATTGTCAATGTTATTTTTCCCTCATTTTTGTTGGTTTTAATTATCTTAAATTTTTACTTCATCAAATTTATAAATAGTAATAAATTTAATATCTGAATATTTCTTCATTAAATTCTTTACTTTCATTAAAAATAGTTATACAAAAAATTTTCTTTAGTAATAATTATTGAGTGACAATCATAGAATATGTATAAATAACATTAATGCAATAATTATTACTCCTTAATTTATTCCCTATGAGAAGGTAATATATATTATTTTCCCAATTTCCTGTGTAAATAATATTGAAAATTTTTCTATTTTTTTATTATATTAATGATTCACATAATCGCACGTAAAATACCCATTAGTTATCATTTTTACATTATTTATGCTCTTTTTTATATACTAAAATACTTCTTATGTTCTATAAGCATACTGTAAAATAATTACTTCACATAGACATAGTTAATTTTAATGAGGTATAGAAATAAATTTTTCCTATTAAAATTATTTTAATAGAGTACCAAGAGTATATATATTTTTCTATAGATATAGAATCAAAATTCTTTATTTCTCAGTGGTAAGGTATTTATATATCATGAGGGCCAATAACGGAGTGTACCAAAAATGATATGATAACACTCAAGTTATGAATTCCTTATTTATAAGGAACCATATGCAGCATAGCATAAAATCTAAAATATAAAATATATTGGTATTTTTGCAAGAAAGGTAATTCTAAGAACGGAAAAGCAATGAATATAATGAACCCGAGTTATATCACCTATATTTCTTTTAACCTTAGGATTTTCTATATTTGTCTTTAAAAAATAATATAGTATATATTTTTTTCTGATTGTTAATTTTAATTTTTATGCATACATAACGTAAAATGTGTAAAGAACTCATTGTAATCCTAACAACTACTATATAATTATAAGTTCGTTATTCTTATCATTACAAGTATTCCTATGAGTTACATGAACTTTTCTTACATTTGACAATTAAGGCATAATCTTCTTTTCATTCTTACTAATAAAATATTCTGTCCTTCAAACTAAGCAGATTTATTTTGCCATTTTAGAAACTCATAAATAAAAACCCCAATACATATCTAATGATATAACAGTAAGAATTATCTTCATAATATAAGAACTATTTACAATAAATTCAATAATTTAATCCAAATAATTTTTCTTATTAGAATTTTCCTAATTTAAGATTAGGAAATATCCAATGTAACTCCCATGTTGTTGTAATGGCCTGATTTTCAAACACTGGTGTTCGAAAACAATGAGTACATTCTAAAATTATATATTAACACATTATTCTCTATAGATACCACAGCACAACAGAATTGATAAATAATATGCCCTTTATTAAAAGCCAATTAATATATACCATAAAATAATAGCATTCCCTTTGCAGTTCTGTTGTAAAATAGAAGCAATGAAACCTAAAGTTATACTATATGAACAAAATCTTTTTTTATAAAGTCAAATTTATATTAGATTTAGTTCTTACATTGAACACTTTTTTGTAAATATCGCAAAATAAGAAACATGCGTTCATGATTAAAGGAACAAAAAAAAGAAAAGAAAAAAAGAAGACTTAATGATATAAATTAAATAGGGAACAATTTTTTTTTCTATATACACTATTGACTACTCAAGAACAGTATCCTATTATTAGATAAATATTATGGTGATATCATCAAAACAGTGAAATAAGATAAATAATTAAAATATACATTATAAACTTA
>NW_021629078.1:31441-31690 GCF_002157705.1 Plasmodium gonderi
TTATTTACCGTAATATACGGCATGAAGGAGGATACTCACAGTTTTTATAATCTCAATATGTTGTAAATTTTGTCAAATGGTATATTAAAAGATATTGAAAATGCAGAACAATTTTTTACATAGTCTCAGAAACATATCTATTACTTCATATGTTACACTTCCTTAACATTTTTCAGTAAGTCTATAATGTGTTACATATTGCAACAAAAATCTTTAAAAAGACAGGATTTCTATTATTTTTAAAAAAGC
>NW_021629079.1:0-4385 GCF_002157705.1 Plasmodium gonderi
TTAAATTGAATTACAAAAAAAAAAATAAAAATAAAAATGTATTAAACTAACAAATTTAATGTGTGCATAATTAATGTAATCATTACATTTATTAAAGATGAGCAAAATATAATATAAAATATATAAATTCCATTAACAAAATTTTAATATATAAAGAAAAGGATATAACTTCTTAAGTTTAACATTGATTGTTGAAATCAATATTATGTATATTACGTGATTATTACATAACATACATACATAAAATATATAATAATAATATATAGGCTATAAATAAAGAGTATTAATAATATGAATGTTTATAATGATAATAGTTCTAATAATATAGAGAATATATTATTATTATGTTTTTTTATTATTTTGCTACAATTGATTTTTAACCAATAAGAGAAATAAAATAATGAAATAACTAACGCTTGTATAACATACAAATCAGAATAATTTAATATATAATGTGTTCATTTATAATGAGAATAATATATTAGTATATATAATTTGTATAATATTATATTCACATAAAGCTAATAAACATTTATTGTGAAATAACGTCAATATAAGTTACACTAAATCATCGTATATTAATTACAAACGCGTAAATATTATTTTTACATTAAATTTACCATCTCATGATAAAATGAATATAATCTTTATTATATAAATCATAATTCGTTAAATTAAGAATTAATTTTGTTCTTCATATATATTGAGCTAATAATATCTGTAACACTTTAGTAAATGTATATCCATTTTTTTATCGAAATTCTTACAAATGTTAATTAGGTTATTTAATAATATTAATAGTGTATCTCTATAATAAATTATATGAAGTAAATTTATATACAAATCCAACGTTTACTTTTATTCGTAAAAAATATTTTGTATATAAAGTAAAATATAGAAAATTTAATATTGCCATGTTATAATCAAAATATTCATTCAAAATATAATTATATTATTAAATGGATATGAAGGATAAAAAAAAATATATATATATAATTAATCTTTTCATATATATGAAATGAGAAAAATATATATATTAAATGATGTGCAATAATTAGTGTCTATATATATACACATTAATAAATATATATGTAACATCGTTTCACATGGTAATAAATAATAAAAAAATAAATGAAAATAAATCCGATCGCATTAATATATAATTTCCGAATATTAAAAATAGTTATAACTCTAAATAAATTAATGTGTATTTAATATTTTGTAATAATATTTCCAATCAAATTATGTTATGAAATATATTAATTAATATTGAAAAAAATCATATGAATTAAAATGAAACTATTATAAAAACATGTCATTTTGCATTGGTATTATGTTTATATTATATATATATCATATTAATATTTTATGTCATTGAATTACATTATCCAATAAAACTACAGATCATTAAATTACAATGAGAAAAAAAAAACATATATTGATAGTTATTTTATTTAATATTTATGTTTTGTTAAAATAAATTTATAAATGTTGTTAGTATATTTTGTGAGACCATCTTATTAATGTATCAAATTATTATTTAATTATGTTTGGTTATATTATAAGAATTATTTCACTTTTATATAATGTAGTTAGAGATATTATAATAAATTTCTTTCTATTACAATATTACTTGTTATTTTTAAACAAAATTTTTTTTTAAAACTATTTAATTATCCATATAATTACTCAGAATAATATAGTATATTTAATTTTCTATTGCTTGAATCACTACCTTAAAATTCTAATGTCTGCAATATACTACATTCATTATACATGTCGTTTCGCCATTTTCTTTTTCTTATTATTCTATTCCTTAATTATTTTCCAAAAACAAACTAATTCACAACAAAAATAATTATAAATTAAAAATGCAGTTTTATTTTGATAAATTATATATTTTATTATAATTATTAAGATTAATTATTTTATAATATAAATATATATATGAATTATATCATAAATAACCTTATACAAAATAATTATAAAGGTGGACAATACTACTATTACAACAATTGTAGTTATGATAGGAATTGTTGAGTTAAATGTTTGTAAATAAGGTATCATTTGCCATGTATCATCGACACATGTTACGTTTTCAATTTGTTTGTTATATCGATATTTTCCCCTTTCTAATGCATTGCAAAAATCGTTGTTATTGTTATGATTACATTCATTCTTGTGTTCCATATATAAATGAGAACATTTTATTGCACATTCGCTTTTTCTCGTATCTGTTAATTTCCTTACATTATCTATATTTTCAAGATTTGTATTTGTGTCATATATAGACTTAATATTTTTTAGTTCATTTACTGTAATATTCTACATTATTCACATGTTCCCCATTTATAGAATCTGTCTCAATGAATTCGCATGAATTATGTGCACGTTGGATATATATGTAACCTTATTATATTGCATGAAATTGCATATCTGTACTACATCTCATTTATATGTGATGCTTTATCATGTGCAAAATTCATATATAGTTTTTCTTTTAATACGTTTTATTTGAGTGCTTATTTTAGAAATGAAACAACATTTTCCCTAACATTTGTGTTAATATATTAAATAGCTTATTTTAATTATGTAACGTAAAAAGAAAAAGTGTCCTATATATATACATATTTCTTACTGTTAAACAATAATGAATTTTTACCATGATAAATTCCTTTTAATCCGAGTTCATCGTACCACACATCCTACTCACAATAGTAACATTTATAATATAAATTATTTTCAAATATTCCATAATTAATATGAATAAAAAAATTTTAACAAAACGAAATAAATGCTGAATTCATCATAATAATTGTGTTATTATAAATATGTTATTCCTTGAATCACAAAATAAACAAATTTATGAATAAATAACAATTCTTAATAAAAAATTCATATAATTGTGCATCAATTTAATACATATTTAATTCAGAATTTATTTATTATCCATTTCAAATATTTAACAGTGTTTAACATGGATATCATATAAATAGGTTAGAATGTTATGAAAAATTTTGGTAATTTTTAATCATCCTAAAATGTTGGCGCGTTGTCTATTTTGGAGTATATGCATATACTATACAAATTTTTTTATGGATTAAGATGTAACAACAATAATCTACACCACAAAGATGTTATTAGGATTTATTATGTGTACAATAAAAAATATTTTATATATTAACAAATGAATAGTTAAATAACAAATATTTAATGCTTATATGTTATATATTATAACTTAATTAAAGAAACACTATATGGTTTATTCTTATAGAAAATAACTAAATAATATAGATCATTTTTTATATTATTTTTGAGAAATATATTAATTTGTGAAATAGTAGTTTTATAGTGATTATGTAGAATAAACGTAAATGAAAAAATATAAAATGGTGAGTTATGTTAACATACATTTTAGTATGGATGTGCTCTTATTTATGCCTATCACATAATTTATTGTTGATGGATTTAAATATAGTTAATGTTAATATTGAAGTTTCGCAAAATTTTTTATACATTTTTTGAATTTAACATATTAATATCACTTATAAATATACATTTAGTATTCAATTAGCTCACATTTTTGGTATGATATTACGCATTTTATTCACAGATAAATTTTTATTTATATTTTTTTTTAGCAAAAATAATAATCACAAATTATATTGTACTTATGCTTATAAACATTATGAATAACAAGGTTTACGTTATTTTTTTAACAAATGTAATAAAATAAAAAGAAAAGTTTAATTTTAAAATAATTTATATAAAAAATATATCATAAAATATTCAGTTTATTAATATAAAAGACATAATTTTAATGAAACGTTTATCATAACAGCGGTCTCTATTAATATTAAAATGAAGAAAAATTATATTAATTCTAAATATTTTATTGTTGTTCTTATATTTACAAATAAAAAAGTTATTAAATACATACCAAAAAAGAAAAACAAAAAAAAAAAAAAATTAAATAAAACTACCTAAACATATTAGCTAATAATGCGACATATGATTGATATAAAAAAGACATTTTTTATTTATAGCTTTTGTTACCATGGACTATATCCTACATGCTGTGTATCTTGGTTTGGATTTTACGTTTAATTTGACCGCTTTTTTTTTTTTTTTTCTGGATTCATTCCCGAGTTCATTTAAATATGGTTGTCTATGTATATTTGGGTGCATTACCTACACTGGGAACATTTGCTGTTGTTGTATGCTTTCACCATATAGATGTCCTTGATGAGTGGATCCATGTGGTTGATCATAAGTTTTCTTATAATAATTCATCCATAAATCCTCTTCTTTTGTTTTTTTTTTAGTGACTTCGAATATCTGAGACACTAATATAAAAGTGGATAACATAGCTGATATATAACGTT
>NW_021629079.1:4521-6348 GCF_002157705.1 Plasmodium gonderi
TGAAAAAATAAGATCGAGATAATAAGGATAACAAGTAGAATTACAATTAATGGATTATATTGTTCACAATGTTTCATTAAATTATCTTTAAAAATAACATTGCAAAACTAACATAATTTACAATTAATTTTTTCATAATTTTATATGCCTCAATACCTCCATTTTCTCCAGTTGATCCTTTGTTGCAACTTGCATCTGCTTCCCCACTATCTTCTCCTTGTGCCATTGCAACAATAAATTGTAATATAAATAACTTATATGTATCTATTAATTTAATATATTTTCGAAAAGTCATATTATCAGAAAAATTTATGGGTAAATTAAATAAGTTAGTTAACGGTATGTAAATCAAACGTATATGACATTTTTTTAATTCTTTTCTATCCTCTAAACATATATCATAGTCAAACATAAATAATTCACTACTATTAAAATACACTGATATATATGACCGCTTTTTGCTTTTTTCAGATGGTTTTTTAGATGCTTTAATATTTTCCTTCATATTATGATTTCAATGCCAGCATAAACAATAATAATACTATACACGTTATTAATATATGTTTGTTTTTATTATTTATATAATAATGTTCTCTAATAAGTAAATAATTTATTTGAATAATAAATACATGAATTACGCTAAAAACATACTGGTTACATGCTATATCATATAATACAGATGTAACAATATGTTCTCTTTTAACCAGAGTAAATCAGATTATATAATTTATGGTGTTGTACCATAGATAAACGAGTGCATTTATTATTAATTCGATAATAAGCACTTTTTAAATTGCATAACAATGTAATATTATAATTCGTATTGTAAAACGAATTTTACATAAATAGTGTTTTAAAAATAAATATTGTTTTACGCTGTAAATATCTTCCAATAGTGTTTAATTTATACTTTACTATTGTACATGGTTATACATGTCTTTTCATTTGAGTAACTTTATGTATGTAAACTAAAATAGTATTTAATATATATTAATACTTAAAAAAATTTACAACCAATAAAAAAATATTTTTTTTAAGTGAATATCATATATAAGTAAATTATATATATATTTCTATGTAAAATTATGTATTAAAATGCAGAACACTTTTTATGCACTAAGTATAATGAAGATTTTTATTCCTTTTTGGAAAATAAAAAAACAGATAAAATAGCAAAATTACAGGTTAAAAAAATGATATTTTATAAATTAATACCTCTAAAAAAAAATACATGAGTATTTAATTATGCGATCCATTTAGATAATTTTATGATAATGTTTAAAATCACTACGTATGTTTTCATAAACTTAATGTATAAAATTTTCTGATGCATAGTACACTCTACAAATATGCAAAATATGTTATAAATTATAAAATGTACTCATTAACACATTTAGGTCAAATTTAAGGAAATAAAAGGAACTATATCATAAAAGATTTTTAAAAGAAAAATTTTTCTCATTCATATGAATATTTCCTGTAAAAGTTAGAAGATTTTTTTATATTTTGATAGATTATCATATAATATATTATTTTTTTCATTGTTATTATGTTTAACCTTTGTAAATAATCAAGTTTATTAAGTTTTATCTATTGAAATATTCTTATGTATTTAAAGAAAGTAATTATAAACTAAAAAATATTTATTTTTTACTATAAGTTTGGAGTTTATTAGATAATACTGAAATAATCTTACTGTTTCTTATTACAAATTTGTGTATGTAATTATGTATGAACTATATGTTTTTCCCCAAGCTGCAAATAGCAATAGACATATTTGTTGTGTGTTAATTTTTTTCAAAGTTTCTTTTATTTATATGCTAAATA
>NW_021629079.1:6495-6692 GCF_002157705.1 Plasmodium gonderi
ATTTAAAACTATATTATTTTTTTTTGCGTGAATAATATGTATAATTTATTATAATGAATGTATTAAAATAATTTATGAAAAATTAATTAAAAAAATGTATGGTGAATTAGAACAGCTTTTGTTATGAAATATTAAGTTACCTATATTAGAAACTATGTGTTCTAGGTTATATATAAAATAATTGTTAGATTTTTTAT
>NW_021629080.1:0-17292 GCF_002157705.1 Plasmodium gonderi
ATAATATAATTAATATCCTAGAAGATCATTTAAGTAAAATATAATGTTTATTAAATTATTCTGAAAATAAAATTAATAAATTAGGGAAAAAAAGTATATAATATAATAGATGCACCTGTTATTGATAGTACATCTGGTGGACAAAAGAATTCCTAGGTTATATAGAAAAACAAAAAAAGAAATTATATTAAGGACAAGTTACGAAATTATCTGAAAAACAAAAGAACATGAATGATAGTGACATTAACGGTAATAAAAATAGTACTGAGAATAAAAATGAATGTCGTCCTAAACGAGGAGGGGACGGGACAAGTTTTTCATATGCAGGAGGTTTTATTTTGATTTTATCTATTCATTATGGTATTGTATTCATTTTATATAATAGGAATTATAAGCATTAAATAGATAATTTTTATCTGAATGAATAATATAAGGGTGGCCATGTTTTTAATAAGGAAAATATAGGAGCATTCAGAAATGTTTGTATTGACGGGAATTATGATCATGAATAAGGTTATATATATATAGGCATATTAAAATATAAATAAAGACTGAAAATTACATTAAAAAAAATTTATAATAAACGATTCTAAATAAAGAAATATAAATTAAAATAGAAATCAATGATATACATTTTCTATATAAAAACCAAATAAAAAATTCTAATTTCTTAAACACCCAATAATAATATGATTAAATAAAAATATATTTAAACTATTATTTAAAATAACTATAAATTATAATTATATGTAGGATACTATGAATTTACTTGTGTATTTAATAAATCATTATAAAGCCATTTAATGAGACAAAATAAAATAATTAAAATAAAAAAGAACGTTTAAATATATCCAATATTATTATAAAAATAGAAATTTACAACAAATATAAACACAAATATATAACACAACATAACATAAAACCAGAAACAAAAAAGTATACCATTTCCATAAATCATAAAATACTAACCTAAATCATGAACATTTAAAGATAAATCAAAAATCATAAATCCATAGAACATAAAGCCAAAACATGAAACATTAACTCTAAAACTGAAACATTAAACCTAAATAATGAAACCTGAACCATAAATTCTAATCCCCATACCCTGAGTATTATTTATAACACTTTTCAAATTATTATGAAAACTACGTTCTTACATAATCATCTAATACTTTCATTATGTGAAATAATTTATTCATAGAACAAGTTAAATCATTAAAAAAATTGTCTTTTTCATTTTACAATACAAAATTATCTACCCATAAAAAAACAACTTATTTTATGTATTATGCTGTAGATTGTCATAATCATGAGAGAACAAGTTGAAAACATTTTTTATATTTTGTTATATACAAATGTGTACAAACTAAATATTAAAACATTTATATATAATCCCTATTATATATGATGTTTTCCGAATAATACTGTCTAAGAAGATACGTAGATTCAATAAAATCATAGTAACTCATTAAAAACTTTCAAAATCTTATTGTTCCTAAAAATTAAATATATGATATTTATAAAATTTTGAATTATCTTATATAAGAAATAAAATATCAGGGACAAAGGTTTTGTTTTTATGAACAATAAAAAAAATTGTATTCAATTTATATGTACATGTTTCCTTTATAAAAAAATATACCTTATAATTAATCTTTCAAAAAATATATCAATTTTAAGAAAATATTATTTGTTGAATTCTTTGGAAGATATATTAATGAATTAGAAGCTTCCTTTTTAACAACACAATAAATATATTGAAAATATCCCCAATGTACATGCATATACAGAAAAAACTATGAATATAGCAAAACACTTTTTTTATCAAAAATATGTAATGTAACACTATTTTAAATTTTAATACATAAAAAATATTTTCGTTTATCTTTAGTTTTAAATGTTACATATAATGTTAACAATTTTATACTGCATAAATTTTGTTTCCTTGTTAATTTGTGGTACAAATATAATTATAATATATATCAAAATAATTACCTACCTCATGTAAAATTATGCATATTTTATAATAATAAATTTTTACACATGTATTTCATATCAATATAAATAAAAAATGAAATATATAATAATATCCAAGGAACATTTTATTTCATAATTCAATATGTGTTTAAAAAGTATATCAACGATTCTTTTTCGAAAAAAGTGCATTTATATATATATAAATAATAAATAATTAATGCCATATATATAACTATAAATAGTAAAATTGTTTTTTTAGAACAATTATGTAAATATATTTATTAATTAATATTGAACTATATAATAGAATTATATAAACAAACATATATACATACATACGTACATACATTTTTGCATAAATAAATATGGGTTATTATGTAAATGTATAATATAACTCATATTTTTTTTTCCCCCCCAAGAGATTTGAGCAATAATAGTGCATAAGTATATCATTTAGAGAACTAAAAAAAAATATATCTTTCGAATAAGGTAAAAAATATTAAAATGCGCTTAATAAAAAGGTCAAAATGTAATGGTATAATAAATCTAAACTTTATAGAATTAACTGGTACAAATCATTTAATAAAATAAAAAAATAATTAATTCTATGTTTATAAGTATACGTCTTACAATCATATTATGTGAAAATTAAAAATATTATATATTATAATCAATATCGAATATTGAAAGAAAATTTACATATATAATATATAATAGGGATAAAATAAAAATATGAAATATATATTAATAATATACACATTATTAATAAAATATAAATAGTGTATTTACACATTATATTAATTCAAAAATAAATAATATAAATAAGAATATATGCTCATATAGAAATCTTATATACATATATCATTATACTGATTATAAATATATAAAACTTGATTCAGATTACATATATAAAAAACACTAAACAAAAAATTTAAAACCGAAATTCTAAAATACTATGATTTAATCCTATATACGAATAATATATCTTTTAGGTTATAGGAACAAATAATGCTATAAAATTTTAATATATAAGGGTGAAACTTTAAGAGTTATATTATATTTATAAATTAATAAGAATAATACATGTAATATATAATAATAATTGTAATATTTTGAACACATTATAAATTATATTAATCAGTATAATTTTATTTTCGTATTAGTTAGCAAATGTAATGGGTAATAGCCAAGTCGCGAAAGCTGAAGTAAGTTTCTATATATTATTAAAACTATAATTCATACTACTATGTTTTAAAGTATCTTATTTAGAAAAATAAAACAAAAAAATTTTCTTATAAATAAACACTTTTATATTTACAATATATTTCACTCTTAGTTATCTTGTATGGATATATTTACCAAAGGTAAGGAATTGTATAATAAGGTTTCTCACCACATTATTCAAGTGCTGTAAATGGTCAAATAGGGGCCTCATGCAATGCATTTAATAACACTTTTCAACATAAAAGCAAAAATTACTGGACTAATTTTACACCACCTTGTCAATATCTTGTTCGTTATTTACATGAAATAAAGGATAAAAGCGAATATGATAGAAAACCATATTGTAATTTTTTTATCTATGAACTAAAACGTGAAGTAAAGAATAAAAATCCTAATTTTCAGAGGTTTGATAAGGTTCACGAAGAACTCATAAAATCATACAAAAATACAGGCGTAAACGGACTTGATGTATGTAAAGAATATGTATCATTAATGGATGATAATGTATATGATATGTTCAATCTGTTTGATGAATTATATAAGGATTTTAAAGAATTTAAAAACCAGAACAAGCACAAGGACAATTACTTTTACTCATGTGTAAAAAAATATGAAGAAATTATTAATAAATATAAAGAAAAAAATAATAAGTTTAACAATACTATTGAGGACGAATTGGAAAAATTCAAATGTGATTTTCATACCTATTTGCAAGACAAAAATACTTACACATGTGAAGAAGTAAAATCGAATTGTTCTTTGATGATACCTCCAAAATGCAGGACGAATGTAGAAGAATTATCAGGAGATACTGCATCTGCGGTGACGTGGACAAGCACGGGTTTTTTATTTTTTGCAATATTAATAATTATTTTCATCTTGTATAATGTTAAAAATAAATTTAATTAATTAAATATTTATTCTGTAAATATTTATGATATCTTTTATAATAAATATATAATTAATGCATTAATCATGTATATGTCATATTTTTTCTTAAATATCAGTATACTGCTTGTAGTTCATACTTACGACCAAGGAAAAGAAAGTTAAAAAATATACGGAATAGAAAATATAAAAAACATTATGAATTAATGAATTTATTTGAAGAGTCACGTAAAAATAAAATTAAAAATAAACACAATATATTATATAACTCAGTACAATAGTCTTAAAAAGGTGCTATAAAAGCGTATGAATTCATTGGCATTGAATAATATATATAATAAATTATAAAAATGATTATTATTTGACAAGAAATAAGATCTATTTAAATATAATTGTTGAGCAGGAAAATATATCCTAATAATGATGTATATTATAAAGAAGCTAATAAATGAAACATATCACAAAATAAATTTCTTAGAGCAACGTATAAGACCATCCAAGACAAATCATTATACATTCCACGTTATAATTATAATGTATTCCTTTGTATTTGTTAAAAACAATGTTGAACAAAAGAAATTAAGTATTGAACATAATAATCTAAATAAATATAATATTTATTTAATATGTATGTTACATATTTTAGATAATTTTATGCATATATAACAGGAAGATATATTCATATAATTACTTCCATGATAACAATTTAATGTATCCCACTGAATTTAATTATATATTTTTCATAAATAATAGATATTTAAATAATACTATAAATACATTTGTACAATAATATAATTTTTTTTTAAGTGATAATATCAGTATGAAAATACAACGTATTCATTAATTATGAAAATTTTATTTATGAAGGGTTTATTATTTATACATTTAATTGTATATACTTTACCATTACATCATGTGTATAAATCCATTTTTGCATATATAAGAAGGAACATATATTATATAAAAGACAAGTAGAAATGAAAATATATGTATAAGCTATATATATATAATGAGTACATTTGTATTATTTCGTTATATCATTTTTTGGTTAGTATATTTGTCTCATATAACTTTTAATAATGTGAAAAAACATTATGCATAATGATTGAATATATAATTTTAATTATAAACATTATTTCCTGAAAAATTTTACATTTATAGCTTATCTTTATATTTTTTTATTATTTCAAAATATTATTATGAAGGCAATATAACCAGTTTGATTAATTCATTTAACTTATATATGACAATGAACATGCAAATACTATATAAGATTTATCCATGTCATATAATTCTGCATGTCATAAATCTTATGAAATTATTTTTTAATAAAATTTATATATAATTTATTTGTACATATTAAAAATATAATTTTTTTTTATGTTAAGAGATTGTTACATAAATAATTAAATAAAATAATATCAATGGATATAAATATATAGCATTAAATAGTTTGACATTGTTTAAAGATACCTTTATAAAATTAATTAATTCTTAATGTATTAATAAAAATTATACATATAAAATAAATATTATAGAATTATTATTAATATATATAAAAAATTAGAATATATAATGAATGAATATATTTTTTTTTTCAGTTTCTATTATTCATGCAAAGTACGTTTTATTAATATATTATAGCTTCTATTATGATGTACATCTATTTAAAAAATATTATTATATTTTTAATTTAAAAATCAGAAAAAGAAAAAAATAAAAATGGCGTAATAAATAAAACCCCATTATTTATATGAAATTAAGAATAAATAAAAATTAATAATACTAATATAACATAATTATGACGAACAATATATTTTTTTTTTTTTCATTAATTCTTTGATTTAATGTACACATTAAATCCTGAATGACATATACGTGAATTTTTAATAATTATATCAATTACAAATGTATAAAATTGAGAAAAATATATATCTAAACATTTATGAAAAAAAAAAAATTCCTGACAGAGCAGTATATTTATTAATATATAAAGTCGGTAATAAATGTTTCATATAAAAAATGGATATTATATAATAAAACAATTATATAAGTTTTAATTAATGTAAAAATTATCGCACTTTCATAATATTGATTTTTTATTAGAAAACAGGTATAAACTAGTAGTTAAATAAATTTAATACTTCTTTAATATATTACTATATATTAGCAATATCTTTAGTTTATAATAATTTTGATTTAATATGGAATAATATTATTTAAAAAAAAAATAATATCACTTAATAATCCATGAATATTATTTACAGAATGCAAATTATTGAATATATATTATAAAATATAAATCAATCTAAAATATCAATATACAAATAATTAATCAGACCAGAAATATATAATTGTAATAACTATAAAAATAATTCACATTAGTAAATTTTATAGAAAATATAGTGCATGAAAATAAAAAAAATATATTTAATAATCGTTAAGAGAAAAAAATTATAGTTACAAAAAAAACTATAATGTTAAATATATAAAATAACTATACATTATAATATTATAAACTTATTCCTTATATTGAAGAGTCAATATTGAAAAAGGAATATACATAAATATGTAAATAAAAAACACTAAATAGAAAATGCTGAAGCATTATGATTAAAAACTAAACACTAACATATAATATAAACCCATAACCCAGAAACATAAAACCTGAAAAAATAAACTCTAAAAAAATGAACTTATGATTACGAATTATGAAAAGATAATATAAGGCATTGTTAAAAAAATAAGAAGGTATCCTTAAAAACATATAATATATTTAATGTTCCTATAATATACACATTTATAACAACAATATATGGTTACATATATATTTAAATTTAGAAATTATGGATAAATTACGAATAAAAAATTAATTGAAAAGTGGTTTATTCTTTAATTACGGACTAATAAAATAAATTTATTACTTATAAATTTAATACTACATATGCAACACGTAAGCATAATATTAAACATATATAATTAGTAATAATTTTTAATAGTTTATTGGAACTTCGGATGTAGAATAAACGTAAAATATAACTTTAAATAAGATTCTAAATTTAATATATATATATATAAATTATATTATTGTAATGAAGAAAACATATTATAACATGCTTGTAAAAATTTTTTTATCATTGTATTTAATTCATTTATTAGAATATTTTAGAATGTGTTACTCTTTTATTATGTACATTATGCCGTAGTAATTTTCTCAGAGGTGACACGTACAAAAATAATAAAATAAAAAAAAAAAAATTTATTTCGTTTAAGTGTAGTAATATTAAAAATTATCATACTATATATAAAAACTATGAAAATAATATTAATAATATTGAAATAATTTAATCAGTTATATTCATACAATTTAATATTATTACACATATAATTATAAAAAGAAAAAAAGTTATATGGTAATATTGTTTATATTTTGCATTCAAATTAATCAAATTAGCTTAACATAACATTTTCTTATATACAATACACTTCCTAACACATTTATCTATACAATTTTTTTGTAAGGGTATACATAAATACAGCATGGTATGTTCTTATATATTTATCTATAATTGGTTTTTTATTATAATTATTATACCAGATTAACAATAACTCATAACATATGAATAAATATCCCCATTATATCATTACCGGACCTTTCTAATTTTATAATAACGTTTATTTCTCTACTAAAAGTGCATATCTTTTGGTTTAATAGTTTGTCTGACTTTTTATACTTATACACCATTTTTAAATTATTCCAATCTATGATATATATATTCTATTATTAATAACATTTATTATTAAGAACTCTTAAATTGTTTTATATACACATAAAGTAATCAAATAAATAATCGTTCACTTTTACATTATACAATACTTGAATTATGACATTTTCTATGCCTACATTTCATATTTTTTTCGTTTTTTGTCTCATGTTCATAGGTTTTCAGGTAATTGTTCTATTTTTTTTCATTACTGATATTAACCTCCTAAATAATTCTATCTTTAGGACATAGTTGATGGAAATAATTTCGTGAAGTATAAACTGTTCTATATAACTGTCCCCTGTGCAATCTATGAGCTCAGATTAAGGCTCATATAAATTTATTTCCTACTCAAAGACATAATTTGGGTTTTTATTTTACCTTTTCTTATTTATTTTCACTTTATATTACGTTCATAGGTATAAGGTTTACCGATATATACAAGGAGAAGAATATAATTATTTAATATATATTAACATAAATACATTATTAAGATAAGTAATATATATATTTATTATAATATGTATTTACACGACAGAAAAGTTATAAGAATATAAATTTTCCTAATATTGATGCAACCAAGACAAAGCTATGAGAATGATATTAATTAAATATATTACGATGTTCTACTATAATTCTAAATCATCATCCACTGATTCGCTTGATATATTAAATGGGGAAACTGAATAACGTTCTGTGCAATCATTTGACTCAACATGATACTAACTTTTTAATGTGAAATTCTATATATCCATGTTTTTCAGTTTTTGCACCCTGAACCCTGCTTTACATTAGTCTGAACTTAACTATTTACATTGCTTTAAAATAGTAAAAAGATCAAGTGTGTCAAATTTTTCTTAAGAATTAAAAATAAAATTTCCAATTTTATTCCATATTTTTATATACACTACAAGTTCCACAACTACCATAATAATTCAAGTGGATAAGTTTGATATGTGTAAGGAATTTTAAATATAATTTCCATTCCTTTTTATTACAAATTTTTTTTTTCGTTTATTTATAATTGTCAATATTATCATACAAAATATTCTGCTTTTTCCGTTTCATAGGGGTAGCTGGTACATAATATCCAAACATTCCTACGTTAGGACAATTTTCAAATAATAGTGATATTCATTCAACCAGTTTATATCTAGCATATTTGTTTTTTAGTTTTTTCCCTTTATACTTCTTTATGCCTATTTGGTCATGTGACTTTTTGATAAAATTTAACATCCATTTCTTCCGTTAATTTCTATGTTTATCTGATAATTATACTAAATGATTTGCAATCTTCTTTACATTGTCTTTTATACTCTTTGATAATGTTTTCTAAATTATTCTATCAATAAAATTATGATATGAAATTTACGAAACACCTCATATTTTTTATAGGTTAGTATACTTAAAAAATTTTCAAACTGTTAATTGCTTAGGAAATATAAATAGTACTAAATAAATTTATTCTTCCTGATAAAATATAGTCCCTCACTGTTTTTCAAATTACAGAAAATATTGATATACTTGTCTATCTATACATTAAAACAATGAACACATTTTATCTATATCATTTAACATTACCACCTCATTTTTATATATGCTAACTACATGAAATAATGATGTTCGTGTATTGGTTCCTATTTATTAATGGTATATAATAATATATAAGATACTGATATGTTATTATTCACTGTGAATCTTTTATTAAAAGAAAGATATAAATTATAAGAAAAAATATTATTTAACTAAAACAAAGCTTTCCTATTATTTTATTACTCCAAATAAAATGGAATTTTTTAATTACTTATGAATTTATTGGTAAAATTATTCTTCTGCAAAATATAAATGCAATAGAGTATCATAAAACTCAGTCCATAATATACAATAAATCAAACCATTGTCATTTCCTATCTGTTGAATATAGAATCTATACATGTCCTTATTGAGTATTTATATCTTTTTAAATATTGTTTATTAAAAAGTGTTCTTGTAACAATAAGTACAATTTCATTAGAAAATGACATCTTCATTTTTGCTCTAAAAAAGAGTAGCTCCTTTATATTATCCTTTTTCAAGCGTTATTAACATCATTTATTTAATTAAACATTCTTCAAAACAGACGCGTTAAAATTTTAATGTCACTAAGACATACAAATGCAACATAAAATAATAAACTTCATATAAATTATTTTATTCTCCTTTCCTGTATAAATGGCCAAAAATGTGTCACAAACTGTTACAAATTCTATGGATGTTTTATTCAATATTGTGAATTTTATATTAAATAGTAAAGCCTCGGTGCTCATAAAATTTGTGTACTAGAAAAAAGCATTTCGTTCCAATAAACATTTTTTGACATATCACAAATAAGCATTAAAATATTATTATTCTTCTATACACATATAAAATTATTTTTTTGGATGAATGATTTGAAAAAAGATGGTATTTTTATAATTAATAATTACCAAAAAATTAAAAAGCAGTTTTACACTTAAAAGAATTCTCCTTTGAAGGTCACTATGATATAAAATCTTTTATATTTTCGCTTAAAAGGAACTTAATTTAATTCCTAAATAAAGCACATCTTGCATGTTTTTCTAAATATTTAATTTATTTCTTTTTCAAATAACCATAGAAGCTCTAAATATATATTATTAAAAAATAATAATAAATAATGTATTTATTACATTTTTTTTATTAAACTGTGAATGTAATTAATTAGGCATACACATTTTACTGTTTTAAGAGAAAAGAATATAAAATAATTATGGTAAAAAATTTTAAAAACATTTTAGTATCAAGTATATATGAATTGAAAATAAAATCAATAGCTTTTTCTAAAGAAAAATTACCCTAATTTATATTATATATATGAAATTGAATGTTATTTTTTTGACCTTGCCCAAATTAAAATAGATAATTTGAAGTGACATTTCATTCCATTTTTGTCCATTATATTTATAATGTAAGTCATTAATGCATACATATAAAGCATAAAAATGTTTTTGCACTTCTTTGCACTTTACGCTATTCAAATATCCCTTAACATATGAGTATCTGTGCATTTATTTACTGTTGCATATTGATCATACTGCGATTTTGTTTGATGATTTTTTATGATTCAGCATTAATCATACCTACTGTGCAAATATTCAAAATAATAATGAAAAAACAACAATGAAATCGTTATAATTAATGTCAAGAACTTCAATACACAATTTGCAAAATATTGGCATTCTTTCAATATAATGTGCACATAACACATTAAGATGATTTCAAACCATCAAATTTTATGGGGGAGGGAGGAAATATTCTTTTACAAAGTGCCTAGAAATTTGAATAATAACTGATACTATATTTGGAAAAGCTCAAGACGATTAACAAAATTATTTTTTGTATTCTGATATATAAAAAGATATTTTCCTTAATGATTAGTAAGTCATTAATTGCATAAGGTAGAGTATGAAAAAAGCTTTGTAAATCGACACATAAGACAATAAATGAACGTACAGTCAAAATTACTCATTTAAAACATTTATAAACAGCGTTAAAAATGATCAGTTTCTCATTATGAATTAAAAATATTTTAAAAACATAAAAAATATGTCTAAAAATACCATAAAATCATCAAATGGATAGACACATACATATAACAATCAAAACATAGAAAATATTTAAAAAGGAACATAAAAAAATGAAGTATTTGTTTTTACATTTTGCAATCAGACACATTATCTTAAATATAACAAATACGAATAACAAAATATAAAAGGAACATATTAATATCACTAAATATTGAATGAATATATATATAAGCCAAAATAATGAATTATTAATAATATACAGTATTCTACTGAATGGAAACTATGACTAAATAATGAAGAAATTATTATTCCGCTACACAGTGAACCCATGAATAGTAAAATAATATATTGTATTTGAGAAATTTATTATGTATATAGTTTTTGTTATACACAATATAGACAGCTTAGGAAAAAGAATTAATCTTATTAAGAGTATAATCAAGAAGAAAATAGTAAATTCATTGGACTGAAATAACATCTAATAAATTTAATGCCAATAAGAAATGATCCAGGCTAAGATCTTTTCAAACTATAAAAAATGTTCTTTAAGACAATCATATCATGATTTTATAATTCAACATTATTATTATTAAGATACATTAATAGCAAAAATATTGAAATAAAATTAAATAAAAAGAGTGATACACAGTAACATACAAATAATCATATAAAGAAACTATAATAAACTATTTTAATGAATTATCTAATTGAAGCATACTTAATTTTAAATACATATTTTTAAAAATATTCTACTTAAATATTTCAAATATAGCCTAAATATAATATTTATAACGTAAATGTAAAAATTTTATATATCTAACAAAAAAATTAATAAATTGTTAGTTTAAATCAAAATAACAATGTTCCCATTTAGAACAAGAAAAATTAATAATGATTTAATTATGTTTATTGAATTCAAATGTTACAAGAAAATTATTAGAATAATACAATATGAACTGATTTTGTGTATTATCATTATAAATACGATCTATTCTATTAGTATTCTCTAGGGGATTAAACTGTAATACTTAATTTATATTTTTTAGTACAGATTATATAAAAAAATTTTGCACGCATATATTTGGAGTTTTACAAAAATTGCGTAGCGTATTTATAAATTTATTTATTAATTTCAATTATATTAATATTTGTTTGAATTCATTTACATTATATCATCTAATAATGTCTTAAATGAAGTTAATTATTCTCAAAGTATAAATAGGCATATACGTAAAACATAGACATGTATAATGGCGAAGATGATACTAGAAAATTAAATAGAACTTATTCACAGAGGAAAAATATATACACAGGATTTTCGATATATACAGCTTCTAATTTATGTGAAGTATTAAATGGGAATTTTAGTTATAAGAAGTTTTTATGGTAATAATATAATTCTACTTATGATGTATATATCATATTTTACTTGTCTTTATGCAGAGCATTAATGAATTCAAAATATATAGAGCATAATGATAATGATAAAAATGTGTAAGCACCAAATATTTTACAGTAAGTTATAACTGCATTACCTTTTAATAGTTGCATTATTTATAAAAAAACATTTAAATCATAAATAGATAAATAGGAAAATATATAGGTAATATTAAATATGTGAATAGTATTAATATTGAAATAAAAAATATATATGTCAAATATTTTCTAGAGGAATTATATTTAACTTCTAAGTGTAACTTAAATGAAACCTCTTATATATATTATTTTAATTTATTTTGTTCGCAGTGCATATATGCTATGTATTCATATACACGTTTTATTACCTTTTAATATCTATAATTCAGATTCTATATACAGCCCCAGATCCTATATGAAATTAATATTGGGAAATATTACACATTCATTTAACATATATTTGCGAATTCATTTGTTATACTGTTATGGGTAAGAACAATTATGTATCAAAATATCATTACTTTAAATGATTCTTATATTTTGTTTCACAATATCCTAATGATATTTTAGATAAATTAATTAATGTCTTTTATGAAGATAGTATATATAATTCCCCAATTTTATTAATATATTGTCATGGTATAAAAGTATTAAATGATCGTATTCAATATACACATGCATAGTCATAATTTAATTTTCTAGTATCATTTGCTTAAAAGAAGTAAAAGGGAAGAGAACTATAATAATAATTAAATGGAGAAAATGCAATCTACAATTCATATTTCCTATCAGGATCAATATTATACACATGAGGAATGCAGAGAAAAATATATAGAATTTTTAGTAGAGTTTGAAGGGTCATATCATAGTTTAGATAAAAGTTGCTATGTAGATCTGTGCAAAGAATGTGATGAACGAAGTAAAACTATAATTAAATTTAAAAATCAATGTCCTAAACAAATTTCTTTTTATACTAATGAACATATAGAAAAAGAGTTAATGAATTTTTGTAAAAAATGTACTGATCTATGTAAATGTAGTGAAAAAGCTCATTGTTGTAATGAAGAGAGTGATGTATTAAAATCAGGTACAGATGAATTATCTGAAGGGAATAAGGGTTATGAAAAGGAAACAGTAACGGATTTAGAAGAGTCTAAGATACATCCAATGTTGAATTCACGTACTTCTGGATCCCAAAGTTCAGAAAATAATAATCACCTACAACAAGATGAAAAGCATATTGTTGTGAGTAAATCAAGACCAGTAAATGAAATTACAGATAAACGTCATGAAGCAACTACTGCAACTAATTTTGGTAATAATCAAGTTGATGCAATTTCATCAAGAATTATTGATGTTCCTTCTACACCTACAGAAATACAGGATACAGCAGAAACATTATCTGCCACAGCTGATTCATTAAATCGAGTATTAACGAACACTGAAAATTCGCATTTACAAAAAATTCGTACTCCAAAAACTAGTATAGATAATTCGCAAGAAAATGGTGCCCTGAGTGAGGGTTCCGTTCAAGGTGTAATACAAGGTCTTCAAGCCAATGCTCATAAAATCTATGGAAAAGAAGGTTATAATACTGTTAAAGAAATCTCTAATATAATAACATTTCTTACTGCAGTACTCAGTAATGCATCTTTTATTAAAAATGTTATTGTCCTTGTAGATGATATTCCTGTAGAAGGAAACTCTGAAGATACTAATAACATAACTGATAAATCTGAACATAATAATACTTCAACTCTTGATAAAGATGTTTCCAAGGGCGAGAATTCTACTGGTAATGAATATTCTTTTTTATATGTCAATTTTTCTTTAGGTGCTAGTGTAGATGGTATTAGTGTTCTAAATAATTACGATGATGATGCTATTGGGGAAGTTATTCGTAATAGAGCACTTCCAGATGAAATGTATGATTGTGTACATATCTACGTGAAATTACAATTACCATTGTCAAGTGTTATAACTGAGAATCTGAAATATTTAATAAAATTTTAGAATCATCTTATAAAGGTGAATCTCATGTAGCACATGTAGTAGGAAGAGAAAATGTTTTAAGTGTACCTAAAGCAACAGAGGTTACAGCTACCACGGGTAGAGGCTTTGTACAGGAAGAATCTAATGAAAATAGAGACACGATACCATATAAAAAATATATCATATTGGCTTTAGTGCCCTTGTCAATTATTTTTGTACTGATAATACTTACAAAGGTAAACTAAAATAAGATATAATAAAAGATTTATTCTTATATTTTTAACTATTTAAGTCAATTAAATTGACATTTTATAATCTTTTCATTTTTTTCAGTACCCTCCCTTAAGAACGCTTTTTACAAGGAAAAAGAAAAAGAAAAAAAAACGAAAGCAAATGAATGAAAAATTACAGAGAGTACTACTAGGACCTTCAGTTCCAAGAGAANNTATTAAATATAACTATCAATAGATGTTTTTAAAAAATTCATTACCATTTTTTTTTAAAGGTTAATTATGTATTAACTAATTGTTTTGTATTTTCAACATCTATTTAACTGTATTTTTTGTTTTAAATTATTGTAGAACATTATAACTATCTTTTTTAAATTCATAACTATAAACACTTTGTTCTGTTATTTTAATTACTGTATGATAATAATAATAAAACATTAGAACACTTTACATTTTATTGATTTGTTTTGTTCATTTATGTTTGTTGCGAAATTATTTAAAAATTTTTTAAGCTAACCTATTTCTTTTTTAGTAAATATATGTATATTTCTATTCAGTTTGAATTTTGATTAACCTTTTTTCTGTTTAGAGTTATTTTTTTAAGTGTAAAACTATGATATAATGAAAATATTTTGATACATATTTGAACAATATAATTTGTACTATTTTCTGTAAACTAAATAAAAGTTCCTCATATTGTCAAAAAATATGTGTCTATGTTACACAATTGAGCTATTTCAGATGATTACAATACATGTATAAAATATAACCAATTTATATATGATTATGAATTGAATATGAAAGATGTTTGCTCTCTACACATAAACAGAGTATAAGAACTAGTTATGCAAAGAACAAATAATTAGAAAATATTTACAGTTATTTTGAAGCCATTAATTAAATAATAAAAGAAGAACAAAAATAAATCTGCTAGTGAAATATATTCTGAATACAACAACTTCTAATTAAAGGATATTTTAAAAAAGACTGAAAATTATGAAATAAATATATATTAAGAAAATGAATTTAAATATAACAAATGTAATTCATAGTATATATTAAAGGGAAGAAATATATTATAAACATAATAGTTATTTACTTATGTGTAACATACAATATGTAAAAGGTAATTAAAATTAGATGAACAAAATGAAAAAAAAAAAAAAAAAACACCATAATATTGAGTAAATATTAATAAAAAATATTAGCTAATATAATATATGTTCTTAAATTATTATCATATAATATATTTTGCTAATGTTCATCATCACCACAAAATAATACATGTTACAAAAAAAAAAAAAACATGTTTCTGATGTACCAAAACAATGATATACTAAAAAATTAACAATAAATAGTAAGACATAATAACAAATGCACGCATTGAAGCATTAATATAATTCTGAAACATTGTACATTTTGGAATTTGTATATATATAATTTTTATTATATGTTTATCCGTATGATTAAAAAAATATATTGTAATTTTAAAAACAATACTTATTTATATAATAAATATATTCATTTCAAATTATTATTGTTTTATTCGGAAAAAAATAATTCCTTGCCTTCTCTTAGATGAGTACTTTTGTAAAACAAAACTTATAATGAAGATATATGTAACAAAAATGTTCCTTTATGTGTCCTAATCAAAATAATTATATATTACTGTATGTTACATTAAATCTTCTTGGTGAATCTATATCTTCAGGAATTGAATAATCTTCTGTAACATTCCTATCCATTATAATATTCCATTTCCTTTTAGATTTTCCTAGTAAAGCCTTTTTTATCCAATATCCAAATGGAGTAAACTAAAGAAAATATGATATATGTACAACATATTTTATATATAACTTTTGTAAACTTGTTTAAAAATTATTAAAATTTACATAATATAATGTAATAAATACTTCTTTTTTATTCACATTAATAATTACTTTGCACATTAAAATAGAAAAAATTGCAATTCCTATAACTAAAGGAGCAATGACCATACTTTTTGTGGATGAAGTAGCTGAAGGATTATTTGAAAATTCATATTCTAATATTTGTCTGTATGTAATCATATGTTTATTTTGTTCTAAATTATAATTTTTCGATTTTCGTTGTTCTTCTTCTATTGCAGCAATAACAGTACCATTTTGCACTACAGCACATGATAATTCAGAGATTTCAAAGCGGTTACTCCTATTAAAAAAATCATTAAAATCA
>NW_021629080.1:17413-18543 GCF_002157705.1 Plasmodium gonderi
TTATATTTATTATAATTACATATACTAACACCTTTAACATTTTGCAGTATATGATCAATTGTATGAATAAAATTGTGAAATGAATTTTTATGTGTTAAATTTCTATATAATAAATCGCATAACCAAAAATACAGGTAATCACAACCATCACTATTAAGGTTTCCTGTCTTATTTTCATTATATATATAACATAAGGCTCTATGTATTTTGTCAAAAACGTTTTCAAGTCCCGGATAACTTTCTAAAAGACTCATTATATTTTTGTAAATAGGAGAGCTCTCACAAGTATCAGCTGCGTTATCCAAAATACCGTAATTCACTTTTGTAGGTAAGCTATTAAGTGATTCATCCTGTGAATTTAAAATAAAAGGTATTATATATATTTATTTATAAAAAAAGTGAAGTAATTGATTTAAGAATATATATGATATTTTAACAAAAATATTAATTTATATTACATAAAGACCCTACCCCTACAAAATCTTTCATTATTAACCAATGCTAAGAAGTGACATAAAAACAAAATAAAACAATCATATATTTAACTATGTATTTAATAATATGCTGAAAAATTACGAATAAAATTCATAACAATATATGTGGCACTATTTCGGGTTAGGAATTTGTTTTTATGATTTTTTCTATTTTTATATAATTTTATTATCTGAAATTTCTATAACACTGTGTTCTATGAAATATGGATAAATACTTGTTTATAGGATATATTATATAAATATATATATTCTAACAATTCCATGATGTTTAAAATATGAGAGTAAAACTAATTATATGGAATCCATAATAATATATATTATGGCATACAATACTGTTATAACATTCATTCTTTGTGAATATTACATATAATGTTATGTATCATAGACACAACTGATTAAATTAAGCATTATAAGTTTTTTTGTTATATACATAATATGATTATTTTAATGTCATTTTTTTTAATTATATTAATTAGAATCTATTTGTTTACTTATTAAAACAGGTACCACTATACTTGTTCACGGTATGAATTCAGTAGACTTCTTTAAAATTCATTTTTTTTTCTGAATTCATTAGTTCTCCTCCATTTCGATATTATATTTAAAACGTAATAATTATATATTATTTATATTAAT
>NW_021629080.1:18568-19374 GCF_002157705.1 Plasmodium gonderi
ATTTTATATATTTGTATTTTTCTTATTAGAAGAAATACCTATTTATAATTAAGCATTTATTAATAATTTGTTTTTTAAATATATGTTGAGATAATACTTCGTAATACGATTAATTATGACATTTTGCAAGAGCATTCAAATTTATGAATAGTTTATTAAGTAAAATGTTATTTTTAAATGCCACTTATAATTATTCTATAACTAAAAATATATAAAAGAGTTTAATTAATACGAACAATTCTATGTGAACTATTGCATATTTTTGTGTATGTGTTTATTAAAGGGTGTCATAGCTATAATATAGTGGTGTTATTTATATATAAGAAGAATATTAACCTAATTAGTTACAATATCTTTTAACCTATATCACTAAAGGATATTTTATATAAAACTATATGTGAAGTTTGTATTTTCCTTAAATTTTGTGCATTTTTTAAAAAAAAATTTATTTATCTTAAATTTTTTCTTGCATTGTTAATGATTATATATTTTCAACTATTATTGGAGCATGAATGTACATATTAATTTAATATTATATAATATGTAGTTAAAATATCAAATAATTTTATATATGATGGATATATTTTATCCTGTGCATTGCAAATAGAAGAAAAATATAATTAAGCAATGGAAAAAATATGTCTATCTATATATAAACCTGTTATACTATAAATTTTTTCAAATGCAATTCTAAAAATTATGAAAAAAGGTAAATTACAAATGACATATTAGAATCTAATAGACAATTTATTTAGAAAATATAACAATTGGTAAAAAATTACCAAAAAATAATATAAAAAAATAAA
>NW_021629081.1:0-9312 GCF_002157705.1 Plasmodium gonderi
ATTATGGTGGAAAACTATTAAATTCACTCATATGATCACCACTTCATAGCTATTATTTTATATGTGAAAATTACATGTTTACGGATTAAGCGAATTACAAAAGACTTTGATCAATTTTTTGTTAATGTGTAAAAAAGGTGTAATTACAATTTTTCATAAAATTTCTATATATCTATATATGTAAATGTTAAAATCCAAATAATACATGAGATTATC
Organism: Plasmodium gonderi; assembly: GCF_002157705.1. Classification (NCBI taxonomy): domain Eukaryota; phylum Apicomplexa; class Aconoidasida; order Haemosporida; family Plasmodiidae; genus Plasmodium; species Plasmodium gonderi. The sequence goes on from NW_021629081.1 coordinate 217, forward strand.
ACAATATATGAATTTAATATATGATAAATAATACATCAGTTATACGCAAGATTTGTTAAATTTCATTTTTAGCATTCATACTCGACAATATTTTCTTTAATTCCTAAAAATATAATATTAAAAATATGAGAATATTTGTAATGTAAGTAAAATATAATATGACTTCAGACTCATAAGAAAAAAATAAAAAATATTCCCAATCTAGATTTGTCTTTTTGGATGTTTAAGAAATATATAATTTTTAATTAAATATGAACAGTTGTGCAATGGGGCTTGGAATAATAATCGTTTATAAGAAATAATTTTCCTGCTTTGCTTCAAATAATTTTGGAATTCATTTTTCAAGTAGAACAAGTTAGAAATTTGCATATGCAGTAGTAATTATTATATAAGAGAAATTCTCAATTATATCACTTCATTCTAAGCACGATATATATTTTTCTTCAAGCAGAACATATCTAAGCAAAAGATTAATTATATTTCTTTATGTTACTACTTACGATGATTTTTAAAAATTACATATTTTACACGTATTATTTGAGGATTCCTTACCCATTTTATGTATCCTGTATTTCATCTATCCTTACTTCAGATGAATTAGGTGTATATTTTTTTATGATGTATTTTTTGCACTGTGCAGATTTATGAGGTAGTATGTAAGAATAAACCAATAACCGATGTGTTTATCTCGATTTTGTCCCATTTAAATAAATTTTTACATTTTATTTAATATATATTTTTAATATACTGAAAATTTATGACTATTAATTAGGCCCAATTAGCCTGAAATTTAAACTTTTTTCCATGAATGTTTATTTTTTGTGTCTTCATGCGAGCCATAATTTAAAAAATGTTTTATCAATATCATTTAACATATTTGTTTTAATATTAAGTAAAAATATTTGCATCCCCCTTATATTTCTATATGAGATCTTTATATTAAGTCTTATTTATGTACGCCGATCTAATTATTTAAGGATTTTAAAAATAAATATTTTTTTAACAATACACTTTTTTTAATTATTAATTTCGGCAATGAAATAAAATATGCATAATTTTTTTTGTAGAAGTACCATATCGTACGTTTTAATCATTCATCATAATGACGCAAAAAAAAATAATTTATATCTATTTTTGTTTGTTACACAACATTCAATTTTCAGTATCATAAAATCCTTTTTATACTTTGTAATGTCTATTGTTTTAATAAATTAATATTCATAAAAATTATAATTATTAATAAATATTATATCCCAATATGTTACAACAATGAATACAATTTAATAATTAAGCGCGAATACTGAATGCAACCTAAATTTCTTTCTATAAATAAATAGGACACTTATTGCATCACAAAATGAAAAATGATTTTATGAACAAATTATAATTTTTAATAATCATGAATTTATATAATTGCAAAGGCAATTGGTAAAACTTTATCTAAAATAAGTTATTTATGAATTTAAAAAAAAAAAAAAAGCAGTGAATAAATTACTCATTGAAAAAACATTAACATTGTCATAATTAAAATAAAATGTATACTGAATTATTATAATTTAATATGTGACATATAGAATTGATATATTCATGTATCGTGTTCATTAAATTCATGTCAAATATGAGGTAAGCATCATATAATATTATATATATATTAATACAAGCTTATACTTCAATAATATATTTTCACCTAATAATTGTTTTTTTAATTATGAAATTGAATGTATTCTGAAAGTATTATTTTATTATAATATCTATACCATTTATTGATAACATTGAGGAAATATAATTTCAGTTTATATAATCCGAAAATAAAAGATATATATCATAATGTAAGTAGTTTATTATTGAATAACCACAATAAGAAAAATACATAAGCACATATTCTAAAACTAACGATTTATGGAATGCGCTGATGCTATATCCCTAAAAACTTATATTAGACAGAATAAATAATGAAATTATAGAAATATAAAGTGTTAATACACGCAATATATATATCGTATAATGCAACTTTTTCCTTATGTTTATATCTATATGGAAAAGTTATTATCCCAATTTTTCCAGATAAGCTCATGTGATTCATCAGACGTATATCTAATATATATGTGGGTTAAATATAAAAAAAAGCATATATGTAATTATAAAATGATGCTACATTCATTTATAAATTTATTTTAATAGTTAACTATTAATGAATCATTATTAAAAATTATATATGACTTTTAGGTATAAATAATAAAAAATTACAATAAATGTTATTATTAAACTCATTTTATTTTCTATATAAATGTAAAGAAGTTGTTAAATCATGTATTCTAACATCCTAAATTATCCCCTTAATTTTATAAGATGGTTCAAGTAATGATAATATGCTTTTTGTTAATATAATTACTCATATTAATAAATTATAATATATATATTTATTTTTTGCATTAAATGATTATTTAAATGTTTTATACGTTCCCCCCTTTTCTTTTTATACTTATGCTCTTAGAGAGTTACAAATAATGCCGGAACTATAGAGAGTGTGTGTAAACAATTGACGGTAAATGTCATATCAGCCGATGCTTACAGTGATAGTATATTAAGTCAAACAAAGGAAAAAGATGAAGAGCTATTCAAAATAGGATGTTGTCTGGATCACTATAAAGAGACATCGGAAAGTATAAATAAAACAAATTTATGTGCTTCCTTAAATGAATGGTTAAACGCTAAAAAAAAAGAATACTTAGAGAGTTCTAAAAAATCTGATAAGTTAACATTATGGGATAATAATATAGAGGCATTGTGGAAAGAATTACAAAATGGTGATGGTGACAAATGGTGCAGTAGAGAACTTAACACATATGAACATTATAATGCATCAAAAAGGGTATCTACTTTTTCACTACCATCATTAAATGACATTCTCGTTTCTGTTTTTATTCCTATTATTTCAACACTCCTTGTATTTTTGATTATATTTAATGTAATAGAAAAGTATTGGTAAAAATTTATTCATATTGTTTTAAGTAATATTTGCAATATTTTAACATTAATAGCATTGAAACTATATTAATATGTTATATTTTACATTAATTTATGTTTTATATATAGTTTGCTAAAATTAAAAGATCTGTCCACAGTAAAGTTAATAGAAAGATCTTATTAAGGAAGGATGTACAAGACGCATATCCCTTAGAACATAATTATGCAGATTTTCCCTTAGATTTTGAAGACAAAAGAATTAATATAGTTTATTCATCAAAATAAAATTCTTAAGTAAAATGTAATTTCAAATAAAATATTTAATTAACAATATTACAGTCATAATATTTATTGCAAATATGGCTACATCATTAAAATTATAAAATAAAAAGAGAAAATATATTGAATAAAAAGAGTCAAATTGATGAAATGAACAAAATTGAACAAATAAAATGTGCCAAATAGATTTTATCTATACATGTAGTAATAGATCATGCATTTAGTTAAATCTCACATGTTAATAATAGAATGATTAGGATATATAATATGTTTAGAATTAAGGTATATTTTAATAATTATATAAGAAACTAGAATATCAAAAAATTATTATAATGTGTATTTAACACTGGGAAATTCACATTTCCATAATATTATGGAATAAAATAGAATGATTAATGCAGAAAAAAGTTATAAAAGGTGTAGTAAAAGTATTATATCAATTTGTCATTCCTCATATGTAGTACAATATTATTTTATCATTAATGCTCTTTTTTATGTCTTAAAAGTATATTGCTCATGCAAAAACAGTGTATTAAATCATGATAAGGACTAAATATATTCATCTATTTTTATTCATTATTTAAGTTCTTATCAAGTTGATTTTTAATATCATGAGTTTGTTTAGTAATTTTTTCATATTCATTTGTCAAATTAACATTTTTTCTGTTTTATTATATTGTGAGAATTGTTTCATCTTTATATAATGTTATTAGAGATGGTAGAATAAATGTGATTTTATAACAACATCCTATATTTATTTTAAACAATATATTTTCTTCGACTGACGTAATTGTTCGTAAAATTTTTCAAAACTGTATAATACATTATATCTCTTCTTCCTTGAAATACTACTTGTCATTTCTGCTTGTTACAGCACTTGAAATCTTTATAAATATTACTCAATAATTTTCTTTTCCTAATTATTTTTTTTTTCGTAAGGATGATCCAAAAATGGTGAACTAATTATCAATAAAAAATATTTATACATTATAAATATAATTGCTTATTCGAAACTTCATTAGTTCTGAAAAAGTAGTCATAATACAATTGGTTTAATATTATTTAATGATTTTATAAGTTTAATTCCATATTGAAGAAAACATTCTTTTAATTTGATAATAAATTATATATAGTTCTCTATAATAATTGTTGATATATCTCTGCTATTTATGTTCTTTTAACCCCTATTCCTTTTTACATAATTCATATTAAATGTAAGTAAATAAATATTCTTCTTATAACACATTTTATGTTTTAATATATTATATGCATTACTTATAATTAAATTTCATTTTCTTATAATGCATTTATTTGATTATTTCATAATTTTCATGTTTTTTTATAATGTGCTTTAATTAATATCTATCTCATCCAAAATATATTCACTATTAGTTTTATTTGTGTATTTATTTCATTTTTTTATTAATAACTTGAAATAAATAGTAAATATTTTCTAATTATTTCTTTTTGCAGAAACAGTTCATATACTATCTTCATATAGAGTCAGAAAAGTTCAATCATAATAAATTCATAATCAGTTATGAATTGCTACTATATTTTTTCCAAATATTAAAATTCTTTGAAATACTTTAATTTTGAAGTATAAAAAATTTTTTTTTGACAATATTATGCGTTTTTATTTTGTTTAAAGAAAATAGTACAAAATACACGAATCAAGTATGTATCTCAAAAATTTTCATTATATCATATTTTTATACTTAAAAAAATAACTGAAAACATAAAAAAAGTTAATAAAGATATACAAATTGAATCAAAATATACATATATTTACTAATAAAGAAATTCTTTATTTTAAAAAATTTTAGAATAATTTGACAGCATAAGTAAATGAACAAAATAAATCAACATAATGCACACTTTTATAATATTTTATCCTTATTTCTATACTGTAATTAAAATTACAGCACAAATTGTTTATATTTATAAATTTCAAAAACATAATCTTAATGTTCTACAATAATTTACAACAAAAAAATAATTAAATAAAAATTAAGAAAACAAAAGTATTGGTTAATATATACATAATGTTTAAAAAAAAATTTGGTTTATGAATTTTTTAAAAACAAATAATGATAATTATTTTTAATATTCAAAATAGCTATATGCAAAATTGATACTTCTTTCTCTTTCAACTGAAGGTCCATATAGTATCCTCAAGAACTTTTCATTCATTTTCTTTGTTTTTTTTTCTTTTGCTTTTTAAATAATTTAGAAAAAACCTTTTATATTATAAACGTATATGAACAATATAATAATTAACCTTATACAATATAAATAGAAAACAGGACATTAATAATGTTATAGAAATTTGAATTAACATAAAAGTTGTCATATCATAGGTTTGAAATGACGGTAATATTTAATATTCCAATGTATCACAAGAGAAATCTTTTGGTTCTGCATTATAAAGATTCCTAAAACCTGCTAATGGTTTACAAAAACCATGGGTATTATAGGATTGTCATGATTTTTTGTATTTCATATATAAATTAGTATATTTTTTTGGCATAATTGCATTTATCTTCACTACAAGTTTCACCACTATATTTTATATTATTCAGATTAGTGTATATATCATTTATATCATTTAGTTTCAATATTTCACCATCTGTAATGATAAAATCCTTATGATCCTGACATATATAGTCGAAATTATTGTTATTTACCTGGATAAACCTATCATAAAGCTTTTTAATATATTCATTATTATTTTCCACACCTTCATTATGGTATATCAAGTAATACAAGTATACACAAATGGCTTCTTCTAATATGGGATTATAATGTCTTTGAGTTTTTGCATATTTTATATAATTCAGAGATTTAAGGCGCATGTTACAGAAATCGGATTTTATGTCATTTAATATATTTATTTCTGAATTCTTACATAAATCACTTAGAATTTCATCACCCTGTTCTCTTTCATTTACTGTAAAATTTTTAAAATGTGAAAATAAGTTTACATATCCATGCTAAAAGTCAAGAATAATAATAATATGTGATATATTATATATTCTTGAGAAAATGTTTTCAAAATTTATGAAAAATTGAATATATAATTATTATAACATATTAATTTATAAAATAATAAATTATAGGTACTATATTTTTAGCCACCTCATATATGTTTAATTTATTTTACAACTATTCTGTATAGAAAAAAGGTTATCTCTGTACATATCAATATATATTTTTAAAAATAATATCATATAATCTGAAGAAGAATGTCACACATATTTACAGTAATAAAATTTTATATAAAAATTTAATATACTTTATTGATAATTTATTTTTTACATCATTGGAAAACAGCAATATTTATATCACATAATATATTCTTTAACTATTTTAAAGGCATAATATAAAGCATAGATATATGGCATAGAAAGTAACCCCAATTATATTGGTTGTTAAAATACTGCATTATATTTTTCATATAAAAAAAATGTTACTATAGAGAAAATATGAGAAGATAATATAATTTTATACTATGCTTTTAATTTTAATATATATATTATTTTATTTTTTTCCTTATAGATTGATAGTAATATTTCTGGTGTAAAAGAATAAAATTTATAACATTAAAATATACAAGTATTGAAGTAATTCTATAATTAATAAGTCATTCATATATATAAAACGATATATGGACATTAAAATCAAATATTATTGTTCACAATAAATATATATAAACACTATTCAATATATGTCATAATGATATAAATATATGAAAATTTTAATCTATGTTGATAATGCAATATTACAACATAAATTGCTTATATACATTTTTATATTTTTATTTAACTCATATGTAAATCACAAATTTATTATAAGACGAAATCTTATCTCAAAAAAAATTGAGATAACACTAATTCTATAAATATATAGAGGTATTATATAACCACAAATTATCAATTATTTATATTATTCTTAATAATATATAGTATTTATAAGTTTATTTTTTTTTATACTTTACAAGACTATGTATATTTAAAGAAATAATGAGTATATATAATAGGAAATATTAATTTTATATTATAATAAATTTATAAAACTATTTCTTTGTAGATTACTATATAATATATTACTTTTATAACACTTAAAACATAATTTATTTTTTTATTTTGCATACGATATCAACTAGAATTTCACATTTTAATGTTAAAAAATTTAAATATTCTCATATATTTTATAATAATGTGCTCAAAGTATTTTTCATTATGTAAGTAAACTACCGTAAGAATGTTCAAATTTTTGTTACTATTAGAATGCATAATATAACGAATAATATTCCTTTATAATATATACTTTATATTTATCTTAAATATCTCATGAAAGCTCATAGGACACATATCATGTATTTATAAAATGATTATATAATACATTAAAATGTAAAAATTCAATGGAATAGATAACATAGTATTTATGTAATTAGCATTTTTGAATGAAAATTTCATTAACTATTAAGTATTTTAAAAATTCAAAATATTTTCAGAGTTCAATTGATATGAATTTACTGCGCGAATATATATATTTTCATAATAATTTATAAATTATAATCTTTTAATAAAATATCTAATTAAAAGGTAAAATATATGCCCTTATATATATTGAAAAATTTAGTTGTTGAATTCAATATTCACTTATTACTTAATCGGTACACAAATTATAATTGAAATATATGAAGAAATTATTTTTTTTGCTTATTTGTATAATTATTATTGCTATATAATTGTTAACATAACAAAAAATTTTATGATTCAAACTATATTGTTATTATATAAATTTAAATATTTATGAAAATATTTATAAAGGAAAATTTTCTTCCTTTTTTGTAAATAATGTAGACATAATATATAGTAAATTTAATGTAATAATACGTATACGTTTTTTTTGTTATACTTTTATTTTTATATTTTATAAGGAACAAATCATATTAAAGTATATAATTCTTTGATTAATGTTAATAATATAAATATGTTATATTTTTTAATAGGTAAACATATGAGTTCAACTGTTATATTTTTTTCGACAATTTATTATAGTACGTGACAATTCACTAATGATAACCTCAAGATTTATTTATATTTAATTATTTTGAGTTTTTCCTGATACATACATTGTGCCTATTTTGTCATTATCATTATACTATATAAAAGGGGATTATTAAAACATAGATAATATATATTCGTAAAATAATAAAATGCTGACGAAATAATAATATTAGTATTCTTTATGTAATATAATAAATTATTCACAAGGTTTTAACATATATATAAATAAAATCATATTGTGAAATTTATATTTAATATTAGAACAAGAATAACAACATTTTCTATGTTTACAAAATAATAAGCGTTACTTCAAATATTAGAAATAATAGGTAAAATATCTACTATTTATATACAAGAAAATGATCTATATAAAATGAATAGCATTATCGAAATAGAACTTAAAATTTTCCTTCACATATTAAGATATTATAAGGGAATAATTTATGAAATATAACATATCATGATATTACCCAAATTATGAATAAACCAATATTTCTCTAATTATGTTTTAATATGTGGAAAGCACATATTCATTTATAAAAATAAATTTTAAAAGTGTATTTAGTTAAACAAATAGGATTTTATATTCATAAAATTATCAATTATAATATAAATATTATTATGTAATGTTTGTATTTAGAAAAAAAAAAAAAAATAATATGATTTCCAAATAAGTATAATATATTAAAGATAAGTATATTATATAATTAAAAACTATATTTCCTTTTTACACGTAAAAATAAAAAATATTTACTAATAATTATATTTATAAAAA
>NW_021629082.1:0-14496 GCF_002157705.1 Plasmodium gonderi
TTTTTTTTTTTTTTATTAGTCTACTTCGTCAGGTTCCCTATTAAATAAATGTGATGAAAAAAAAAGAGATTATGAGGAGGATGATTGTGATAAGGACGAAGAAGAATTTTCAGGATGTGGATCAGAACTACAACATACGAACTCCCATATAAGTGATGTATATTTGTCATATCAACCTAGGCGTCATTATTATGGTTAATTATATACATGATTTGAAAACAATTAGAATAACCATTACAAGAGGAAATCCTGTTAGTGTTACTTAAGAAATTATTATTGTGAACGAGAAAAGAACAAAATAATTGTTATATGAATAAAATTTTCGAGTATTTCAATTATTTCAAAAATAATTAACATGTACCAAAGTCAATGAACATTGAACATCTAGACGTGACAGAACACATATATACATTTTGGAGAAGAATAATTTAAATAGAATTTATAAGGACTTATTGGCAGATAATTTCAAAGAAAATAAAATTAATTATTCTAAAAGATCGTGAGGAAAATAGGTTAATTATGTATATTTAAACGTTTTATACAAATGAATCTATTTTGCTGAAAAGTTCAGATGTGAAAGACAAAAAAACAATAAATATGAACAAATGATAGAAGCAGTTCCTATGGATAGTTTAATAAAACATTACATTAAGAAATTTATTTGTAAATAATAACACACATTGAAAAGTTCTTGTGAAAATTTGTTTGATTATTTTTAATTAATGCAAATAAAAAGAAATTTTGTTTTAATTCCTTATATTCATGCTGGCGTAACAAATTAATCATAAATATTACGGTCTCCTAATTATTTTTTTTGTAGTTATTATTCTTAATTTTGTTTTTTCTTTGTTTATTATTTCTTATTATATTGCGTTTAAAAAATTATTTTATTTTAATATTTTTTTTTTTTTTTTAATAAGACCTATCTGTATGTTTTTGTTAAGCGTGTACAACAGTTTTAATATTATGGAAATAGCATAAGCTACCTGAAGCTTGAAGACATGAATGTGTTTATAATATTCCTTCATTCTATTTGAAATTTATTATAATTCAGATTAATATAATAATTTTTTAATTTACTCTATATGTTGTTTCTTTTTTCCTGTTTACACATCATGTACTAAAATGTGAGGCAATAATTTGATATATACCTTTAAAATTACGCTTTTAAAAATAAAAAAAAAAATGAAATATAAAAAGTTTGTATTATATTTGATATATAAATAGACAAGTTTAATTCATTTAAATTTAACATATATAATTTTAGGTTATACAAGAAGCACATTTTATCAAAATTTTTAGAATGTATTAATATATATATTTATGCACCAAAATATGATATACAATTGTTTTCAGGAGCTGTTTTTACAATAATTATACTAAATAATATGTATCTACTAAAATATAGGATGTTATGTTTGTTTATTACTAATTTTTAGTAAGTATTTCTTTGACACTAGAACAGTGAATTGCGTTCATGAATTATTAATGTAGACAACATAGGAATGTTAAGTCTACGACACGTAAATTAATAAAAAATAAAGAAATATACTATAATATCCTATTATAAAAAATATATTTTGTTGTAACAAAATTTCTTACTGAATAATTTAACCATAAGGGAACAAATTTTTTTAAATGTTGTACAGAAGCTTTATTTATTACAAAAATTGATTAACAGTATCCATAAGTGTTAAATATATTGTTTAGTGGTTGCAGAATAAAAGTTTAAATTTTATTAATAACACAATTATTTAAAAGGATGACAATGAGAAGAAGTGATTATTCGTGTTCATGAGCCAAAAAAATACAAGGAAGAAACAAATTAAAAAAAAAAATAATATTAGTGTACGCATACAATTAGAACAAACTAAATTGGAAAAATAATCGATATTCTATAGGATTTACAATACATGCATTTGTTTTTGCATTATCTTATATAGTAATTCATTTTATACGCAAAAAGAGGGTAATATATTAACCAATAAAAAAAAAAAAATTGTAACTGGACTCATGATTCCACCAAAAAAAAAGAAAAAAAAAGAGTTACTCCATATAATTGTGTAATGATGCTTAATGCTTTATATATTATTCTTGTAGTATAAAGGAAATCAAAAACAAATTCGTATTTATTACAAATAAATTAATGCCTTGTTATGTTTAATGAAAAATACACTCTTAAAATTTTTTTTATGAAATAGGCAGTGCGCAGAAATTATAATTCTTCACGATTCATGCTTTCTCACTTGTATGATGCTTAAATTATGTATACATTAGAGATGAATTTAAAGTATCTTTATAAATTTCATGGTAAAAAGGCTTTATATATATGTTAATCTTTTCAATATTTCTATAAATTTCAATATATGTCCATATAAGAATTTACAAGCGTATGTTACGTTACGTACAAATAAACAATGCTCTTTTTAATTCGCATATTACATAATATATATTTTGCTTTAATAGTAAATTAATTGATCCTGTTTTTCTTTTAAACAATAAAATTTACCGAATTATCCCCCCCAATACACTTTTTATAAAGTGTTTCACTAAAACCGTATTTTTACTAGTATATTGCAGTTATGCTTAAAAAATAAATAATTATATTTGTAATTATTTAAAATAATATTTAATTTTATTACACACTTTCGAAAAATGATTAAATTACTTTGAAGTAGAAAGCATTTAAATTTGTAATGTTAAAAAGAAGAACAAAATTATTATGTATGACAAAATATTTTTGATAGAATATATAAATCCTGGGGGTTGAAGAAAAATATATTGTAACAGGAATACACATTAATGAATATTCCAGACATCCAAGTGCATAAGACTGTATTGAATCATTGCGAGATATGCAATCAAAAATAGAATTAAAACTTTGAACTTTTTCCTTTTTTCTATATTTTTCAATCTTCTTATATACACCTAAACATTTCAGAATTGCTAGAAAGGCGTATTTTACTGTAAAAAAATTAATAATATATTAATATTATTTACATAACATTTTTAAGATATAAATTTTATAAAAAAAACGTTTTTCTTGGTTATAATTTTTATAAAACGAGAAGTATAATTTATAAAATTTAAATAAGTGAAAATAAAAATATATGTTATTGTAATTCGTAAAAAGAATACCTAACATTATAAATAAAAATCTATATTAGAGCAATATCTGTTTCTAATGATATGAATTTGTGCATATATTTTTTTGATATTCTATACTATAACTTATATATATCACTTTATTTTTTTAGTTCATCAATTGCATACGAATACGCATACGTATTCTATATGATTTCTCTTTAAAAAATCACATTTAAAGTTATCATTATAATAAAAATATGTATTATTATATGTTATAATATTACAAAACACATATTTTTTAGTATATAAATTTATTATTTTATAAATTGAATATTTCAAATAGTTTATAAAAGAGATATATTTATGTATGAACTGAATTTAATTTTATAGGCCATATTGTAATATTTATAATATGTAAATTACATTTCTTGTAATTTTTAGTATTTCCTAGATTTGCAAAGAATAAATATAGATAAATATCTTAGAGTTTTTTTATTATTTAATCGTATTATAAATACTATATATCATATACATACAAGAATGCCCCAATTATATATAATGTACTATACATACATGATTTGTGCATATTATTAATTTTTTAGTACTTAAAATGAAATGGAAGATATAATATAATAATAGATGTTAACTAATATAATTTTCATTTATTTCATTAATTCATTATGTAATTCAGAACTATTCATGGTTATTATATTATAATTATGTAGTTATTTCATATAAAATCATAATATACATTATTATATGATGAGAATACTTAATCAAAATATCTATGTGTATTGTTTAAATATCACAAAATTATTATTTTTATAGGTTAATCGTAATTTACTATTAGAATGAATGAGTATATATATTTACATAATAATTAAGTACTAGGGTAGCGACTTAATACTATTAAGGTACAGATACATTTATTTCTTTGTGTTATTATTATTTATAAACAGAATATTTTTTATTATATAAATTTTTCATACTATTACGATGTGTAAATTCACAATTTACAGAGTATTGAAATTGATTTCATATTAATGCAGTTATTTTACTTTACATATTATTCATATAAATATGGTTTCATATATGTAAAAAATATATTCAATTATTATAAGTATTTCAACATTTACAGGATTAATATTTTACACTTGCAATATTATAATATGATTTTTTTAATATATATTAATACCAAATCATGAATGTAATATACATTCGTATATATAGAGCATAAACACAAAATTAAATTTCATTTTTACATTTTTCTAATAATACCATTAATATATATGTATAAATATATTTTAATTGAATTGTGCACTCTGTAATTCTTTGTACTATTGATGAATAATTAATGTTCTGTTTTCTTTTATTTTTTCAAAAAGATTCAACAATAAGATCTAATTGTATGCAAAATATTTAGCACGTATAATATATGCATTAATATTTTGATAATTACCATTAAGTCAACCGTAAATTTATTTTTAATGGATTTGTTGAATAGATGTATGCAGAATATATCATTCTGAGTAACTTTACGAAAAAAATTTTAAAAAATAATTTACATACAAGGAATGAATGAAATAATATTCTTGTTAACCTTATATATAAAATTATATTTTTATTGTAATGAGTTTATAATAACTTAATTTATAAGTACAACTATAGGAATGATATTATTTTGTATATAAAATAATATTAGAAAATAATTTGTTGTCGTACTTAATACTATAATTCCATTTGCTACTATTTCAATAGGTGCCTGTCATATTAACCTATTATCAATGATAATATAATGATAAAATTATGATAATATCAATAATATAGTTAATAATAGTACTTCGAATATTTATTAAATGTAAAATAATATTTAATTTATTTCTTGTTCGTATAACATTTTTTTTTATAATATCAGTTTATAAATTATTTAACTAACAAAATTATATATTTCAGTAATCTTACTGCTTTTATAATTATAAAAAAATATATATATATATGGATGGAATAAGGAATTTAATTTTATTTGTACTCTTAATCAATAGGAATATCTGATTGCTATCCTTGAATGTATTAAATTTTGTATAATTAATATAAAAATAATGATAATTATATAAATACGTATAAATATAGAATAATACTGAAGAACTAGAAGTATTATTACATAATTCAATAGAATATACTCCTTTGAGGAACTTTAAAATATGATATAAATATATTTTCATGGTTTTAGCATGCACAAATATCCAAAAATCTAATTACTTAAGCGAAATTTCATTAGGTCTGAAACAGTAGTCATAATATAATTGGTTTAATATTATTTAATATTTTATAAAAGTAATTCCATGTTAAAGAAAACATAGTTTTAAATTGATTATAAATTATATATAGTTGTCAATGAAAAAGGTTAATATATCTGTTTTATTTATGTTCTATTAACTATAATTACTTTTTACACAATTCATAATAAATATAAATAAATAACTATTCTGTTTATAATTCATTTTATTCATTAATATATTTTATGCATTTTACCCTTTATTATTAAATTTCATTTTTTCATAAAGTATTTACTTTATTAATTCATAATTTTCATGTTTTTTAAAAATATGTTTTAATTAGGAGTTATTTCATTCAGAATATATCCCACTAGCAGCTTTATTTCTTTATTTCTTTCTATTTTTTATTAATAGCTTGAAAAATATTGTAAATATTTTCTAATGATTTCTTCTTTGCAGAAATAGTTCCTATACTCTGTTTATATGGAGACAGAATTTTTCATTCAAACTCAATTCACAATCAGTTATGCATTGATATTTTATTTTCCCCAAATATTATAGTCATATGAATTAGATTAATTATGTAATATAAAAATACAATTTTTGACAACATAAGACATTTTTATTTAGTTTAAGATAAATCAAACAAAGAATACATTTAAAATATGAATTAAAAAATATTCATTATATGATAATTTTATATTTAAAATAAAGCTCTAATAAATAAAAAGGTTAATTAAAATTCATACTGAATCGAAATATACATATATTTACTTATAAAAAAGTACTTTATTTTAAAAAATTCTAAAACAGTTTCACAACAGAGGTAAATGAACGAAACATATCAATAAAATGTACACTTTTCCAATGTTTTATCCTTATTTCCATACTGTAATTAATATTACAGCACAAATTATTTATATTTATGAATTTCAAAAACATAATCTTAATGTCTTACAATAATTTAAAACAAATAAAATAATTAAATAAAAATTAAGAACACAAAATTATTAGTTAATATATACTTAATGTTTAAAAAAAATTGGTTTATGAATTTTTTAGAAACAAATACTGATAATTGTTTTTAATATTGAAAATAGCTATATGCAAAATTGATACTTCTTTCTCTTGTAAATGAAGGTCCAAATAGTATCCTTTTCAACTTTTCATCCATTTGCTTCCTTTTTTTTTTCTTTTTCTTTTTAAGGAACACTCCTAAAGAGATGTACTAAAAAAAATAAAAATATTATATAATGGAAATTTAATTCATATAAATAATTAAAAATATATGCATAATTCTTTTATTGCACCACATTTTAGCTTACCTTTTTAAGAATTATCAGTAACAAAAAAATTAACAATGACACTAAAGTTACTGTGATATATATTTTATAAGATATCCAGTTGCCACTTTCACTGGATTCACCTTGTACAATACCATTGCCAGGGGTAGCTGTAGCCTTTGTTGCTATGGATACACTTAAACCTTTTTCATTTTCTACTGTATTTGTTACAAGAGATGCGGCACTGTCATGAGTTCCTGAAATTTCATTAAATATTTTAGAATGGGATTATAATATATTACAATAGTGAGTGAAAGTTATAATCGAGATATACAAGATCATTTGTTATGTCAGGTGATTTACCATTTTGAGTAATGTTTTCATTAGTATAAATGCCATAGTTACCTGCACCATGAATGCCTTCTACTGTAGCACTTAAAGTTATATTCTTATCGGTATCAGCACTTTCACTACCAGAAATATCTTGACCTGTAGATACATCATTAAAATATTCAAATTGGAAACTATATTTAACAGGAGATAGATTATTTTTAACTTTATGATTAGCACATATGCTATTTATACCTGTGATCATTTTGTCTTCACCTCTAGTTTGTAGATTATTGGTAGCACTTTTATGAGAAGATATAAGAGGAAGTAGTGAATAAACAAAGGCCTTGTAAAAAGAGTGTACTGCATTAATGATTTCATAAGCAGCAACATAGCCATAGTTTATATAATCTTCCAGAGAATTATATTGATTATCTTGTGTATTATTTTGAGGGATACTTGCACTTAGATTACTTTCTCCTTGTGTGCTTTTTGTATTATTTGCCAGATCAGGGACTGCTCCTAAAGACTCCGCATTTTCACTAGTGTGCAACACTGCATTTGGAGATCCTCCTGGGACAGATAAAGATTCTGATGTAGTTTATGTTTTCATAGGTGTAGTAGAATCTTCATTAATTATTGATGAAGATGTTTCATCTTTATGCTTACCTAAATCAGATGTATTTATTAATTCCTGTTGTTTATTACCTAAAACTTCATTTTTTAAAGATGCTTCATTTCCATTTGTACTGTTTTCCTCGCGCGTTGGAAAATCAATATCTTCTGAAGCTTTTAATTCATCGGAATTTCCTACCATTTGTGGTTTTAATTCATGTTCTTCTAACTCAGACACTATTTGTTCTATATTAATAACATTTACTTTACATATATTATCTGTACCTGATTTTAATTCATCTTTTTCAACATTACAACATGTGTCATGGATACTGTATTTATAATTAACATCACATTTTTTACAGTAACTTGTTAAATTTTTTACTGCATATGATCCAGCAAGGGCAGAAATTTTTTCAAAACACTGATTTTTTAATGTTGTTATAAATTCATATATTTTATAGCATTCTTCACATAGACTTATGCAGTTCTCATTTTCCAAATTACGATGTTCACGTTCAAATTTTACTAAAATATCGACATAATTATCGTGGCAAATCTGAGTCATAGACGATTGATCATCATTAATGAAAACAACAACTGAACGCCCCATTTTCTACATTTAATTTTTATTATACTTTTATTCCTTTATGCCTCGTTTAAACAAATAATATTAGAAAATAAATCATACATATAAGTAGGTGCATTTGAATATGGGAATATAATATTTTTGGATAACGACAACTTATTAATATTTTTATGGAAGTATAGATATTTATATTCATAAATGATATATAATATATTTTATATAAGATATCACTAGGATGCTTTGAAATCTAATACTTGAATAATTTGAAGTAATAATATTTGGATATATAATTATCTATAGGCATAACAGTAATACGGTTGTATTCTGAAATATATGTTTAATGAATGTATAATTTATTATATATTAAATCCATATAGCATATAAGGAGGTATAAGAAATCTGGAATTATGGACATTATAATGGTAGTAAAATAAAAATAGGAGTTTAAAGCTTATACACATTGAACACAAGAAAAAATGAATACATTAAATATAAAAGTTTTCATTTATGTGGCACAAAGAAGTTAAATAAGGTTATTTCTAGAATTTTTTTTGCATGTACTTATATTTTTATTTTAATAGTAAGACACATTATATATTTAATATTTTCTATGTGTTAATATGAATTCATCAGTTGTTTATAGTTTAATTTGTTTTTTATTAACAAAGTTACTATTAAAAGAAAGTGCTGTTATAATTTACTTTTAAATAAAACATTCGATACTTACATATTGTTTCATTATTATTATGTTGATATATTTTGAATCCTATAATTCCGCATATAAAGAAAAGTAATATATAATGCATAAATTATAAGACTTTTTATATTATTATCGCAAAAATTATTTATAATTAAAAATCCCATATAATTGATAAAATGAATAAGAAGCGGTGCATTATAAAATTCATAGATCTACAATTTTCTTGTGTGTATATACTTTATTTAATTTTCTAGAAAGATCTTACCCATTACATATGTCTAACCTTCATTACCAACATATTTATATTTTTAGAATCATTAATTTTATTTAGGATATAATTAAAATGCTATAATGCAGATGAATTAAAACAAATATTAATATAATTAAAATTAATAAATAAATTTATAAATACGCTATACAATTTTTTGAAAATTACTAACATAAGTATGCAGAATTTTTTATATATTCGGCAATAAAAAATATATAATAAATATTACACATTAATCTGCTAAAGAACGCTAATATAATATTTGACATATATAATGATAATATACAAAATCAGTTCATACTATGTTATTCTAATAATATTGTTGCAACACTTGCAATCAATAAGTAAAAAATAAATGTTTATTTATTGTTCTTCTTCTAAATGGGAACATTGCTATATTTTCTTAAACAAATAATTTATTAATTTTTTTGTTGAATATATAAAATTTTTACATTTAGTTGATATATAATAGATTTAGGCTATATATGAAATATTAAAGAAAAATATTTTTAAAAAAATATATTTAAAATTAAGTATAATTCAATTAGGTAGTTCATTAAAAGGGCATATTATAGTTTCTTTATATTGTCGTTTGTATGTCGTATAGAATCCTTTTAATTTAAGGTTATTAGAGTGGTTTTCCTACTAATGAATAATAATAAAGTTATATTATATAATCGTGATATGATTGTCTTATAGAACATTTTGTATAGTTTAAAAATATCTTAACCTGGATCATTTGTTATTGGCATTAAGTAAAATAGCTGTTATTTAAATCCAATGACTTTACTATTTTCTTCTTTATTATACTGTTTATAAGATTAATTTCTCTTCCTTGGGTTTCTATAACCTGTATAAAAAAACCTATATATATAATAAATCTCTCAAAAGAAATATATTATTTTACTTTTCATGCGTTAACTGTTTAGAGGAATAATAATAACTTCATTATTTAGTCATACATTCCATTCAGCATAATACAGTGTATTAGTAACAATTCACTATTTTAGCTCTTCACATGTATTCATTATACATTTAGCAATGTGAATATATTCCTTTTATAGTTATCACTGGTGTTAGTTATATTTAATCGAATGTATTTTTTTCCCTAATGCACAAACAAATAATTCAATTTTTTAGGCACCTTTTTAGATTTGTTCTATGTTTTTAGTGTTTTACACATGCTTCTCTTTAAAAATTTTATGGTCTTTTTAGACATATTTTACTTGCTTCTAAAATAGTTTTAATTTATAAGAAACTAATCCCTTTTAATGTCGTTTTAAGTGTTTTAAATAAGGAATTTTAATTATAAGCAAGTTCATTTATTGTCTTATATGTCAAGGTACAAAGTTTTTTTCGTACTGTTCCTATTGTAATTAACGGTTTATTGCGCATTAAGGAAAATATCTTGTAATTTACAATACAGAAAATAATTTTATTAATCGTCTTGCTTTTTTCCAAAAAAATTAACAGTTATTATTTAATTTTCGGGATACTTTTGAGAAAAACATTTTTTTTTATATGAAATTTGATTGTTTGAAATCATTTTAATCTGTTATGTGTGCATTAATTTGAAGGAATGTCATTATTTTGTAAAATGTTGATTTAAGTACTTCACATTAATTATAATGATTTCATTAATTTTTTTTCATTATTATTTTGGTTATTGGCACTATAATCTCATTAGTGCTGAATGATAAAAAATCATCAAACAAAAAAGCGGTAAGATTAATATGCAAGAATAAATGAATGCAAAAATATCCATATGTTAAGGATATTTGAATAACATAATGTGTAAATAAGTGCAAAAACATTTTTATGCTTTATACGTAATGATAAATGTGACTTCCACTATAAATATAATAGAGAAAAATATAATAAAACATCATTTCAAATTTTATTTATGTTCACTTGGGAAAGGTCAAAAAAAGGACAATCAATTTCATATATGTAATAATAATTACAGTAATTATTTTTTAAAAAAAGCTATTAATTGTATGCTCAATTTATATATACATTATGCTAAATGTTTTTAAAATTCCTAACATAATTATTTTATATTGTTTTTTATTAAAAGAATAAAATGCACATGCTTAATCACAGTTACAGTTTAATAAAAGAAATGTAATAAATGCATTGTTTATGGTTTTTTTTAATGAAATACATTTAGAGCTATGAATATTTGAAAAAGAAATAAATTAATTATTTAGAAAAATTACATGCAAAATGTGTTTCATACATCAATAAAATTAAGTTCCTTTTAAGCAAAAATATAAAAGATTTTATATCATAGTGATCTTCAAAGAAGAATCCTTTTTATTGTAAAACTTCTTTTTAATTTTTTTGTAATTATTAATTAAATAAAATACCATCTTTTTTCAAATTATTTATCGAGATAAATTATTTTGTATGTATATAGAAATATATTAATATTTAAGCGTTTATTTATCATATTTAAAAAAATGGGTACTGGAAGGAAACACTTTTTTCTAGTTCACAAATTGTATGAATACCGAGGTTTTACTATTTACTATAAGATTCACAATGTTGAATAATGTATCCATACAATTTATAACACTGTGTAACCATTTTTTTACCATTTATAGAGGCAACGAAATTAAAATAACTTATATGATGTTTATTATTTTTTGTTGCATCTGCATGTCTTAGTGACATTAAAATTTTAACGCGTCTGTTTTGAAGAATGTATAATTAAATAATTGACATTAATAACGCTTCAAAAAGGATAATAGGATAATAAAAAGAAGCTACTCTTTTTTAGAAGAAAAAATGAAGATATAAATTATATACTGAAAGTATACTTATTATTATAAGAAGCCTTTTTAATAGACGATATTTTAAAAGACACAAATATTTATTAAAGACATATATAAGTTACATATTGTACAGAGAAAAAATGACAATGATTTTATTTATTGTATATTATGGACAGCGTTATATGATACACTGTTGTACTTATAATTTGCAGAAGAATAATTTCCTTAATAAATTCATGAATAATTAAAAATTTTCACTTAATATGGAGTAATAGAACAATAGAGTAGTTTGACTTTAGTTAATGTTTTTTCTTATAATTTATATTTTTCTTTTTATAAAAAATTTACACTCATGAATAACATATAAGTATATTATTACAAACCATTAATAAATAGGCCCAGACAAACGAACACCATTATTTCATGTAGTTAGCATATATAAAAATAAGGTGGTAACATTAAATAATATAGATAGGATGTGTTGATCGTTTTAATGTATAGATAGACAAGTATATCAATATTTTCTGTGATTTAAGAAACAGCGAGGGACTCTATTTTATCAGGAAGAATAAATTTATTTAGTACTATTTTTATTTTCTAACCAATTAACAGTTTGAAAAATTATCAAATATGCTCACTTATAAAAAATATGCAGAATTTGGTAAATTTTAAGTAATAAATTATAATTTTGATTGCTACTACAATTGAGAAAACATTATTGAGGAAGATAGAAGACTTTGCAAAAAAGATTGTAAATGATATAGGAGTACCAGAAAAAAAGATAAATTAACGGAACAAATGGTTGTTAAGCCTTACGATCAAGTTACAAGATCAAATAGGAAAAATGTAGTATAAAAGGAACAAACTCAAAAACGAATATGCAAGATATAAACTGCTTAAATGAGTATCACTATTATTTGAAAATTATCCTAACGTAGGAATATGTCGATGCTATGTGCCAGAACCCCCTAAGCAAATAGGAAGAACAGAGAAATTTACATGATAATATTAAATTTTATAAATACATGAAAAGAGATAGTTTTGATAAAATATAATGAAAAGCATATTTAAAATTCCGTACATATATTAAATTTATTTACATGAAGTATTATGGTTGTTATGAAACTAGTTGCTTATATGAAAATGTTAAATAAAATTAGGAATTTTATTTTTAATTCTAAAGAAAAATTTGATCCAAGTGTTTTTTTAACCATTTTAAATCTATGTAAGGAGTTAAGTTGAAATTAATGTAAAGCAGGTTTCAGGGTGCAGAATTGAAAAACAAGATACATGGAGTTTCACATTAAAAAGTTAGTATTATGTTGAGTAGTATGAATGTACAGAGCGCGATTTAACCGCCCCATCTAATATATCTAGTGAATCAGTAGATGATAATTCGAGAATTATAGTAACACGTCGTAATATATTAATCCAGTATCATTTATATCGTTTTGTCTTAGTTGCGTCAACATTAGGAACATTTACATTTTTGTATATTTTCTACACTATAAATACAAATTATAGTTAAACATGTAATGATTTATCTTAATATTAATAATTCATTTGTGTTATGTTATTATATCCAAAATAATTACATTGTGATTCTTTCATATACAAGTGTACTTGTATCAACATTATGAATTATGGGAATAAAAAGGGAAATATAAAATAAAAGTGTAAATGAAATATTAAATGATAAGCTAGCAACATTTGACTCAGAACCTGTATAAAAGGATTGGCACATAGGTCAATTATATTTCTCAGTTCTCTTAACATGAAACTATTTTATATAGTTAAAGTAGAGATACAAAATAATTTATGAGGTTTAGATGAAAATGAATACTCCTAGAGTTGAATGAAGGACCCATAAAATAATGGAAAAGACATAGGAATAATAAGAATAATGAAATATAGACATTATAATTATAATATATTCATTACATAGCGTAAAAGCAAAAGAATATTTATATGATAGTAGATTTATAAACATGTAGCATACATTAATACTTCAAAAATTTAGAATCAATAATAAAATTTTGCCATAAAAAAAGATTATATATATGTGAATGATATATAAGACTCTGCACAAAACATTATATTAAAACAATAAACTACTTTTATGCACTACGAACTATGAAGAATTTTATTTCACTTTGCATAAAAAAAAAAAAAATAGATAAAAGAACAGTAATTCCAGGTAATTAAAAAAATGACATTTCACATATTAATAACCCCAAATTAAAAATAGATACATAAATATTTATGTGTTTCCATTAGATAAATTTATGGCTATGTTTTAATTCGCTACAAAATGTTTGAATAAATTTAAGGAATAAAAATATCTCTGGGATAGTACATTTTAGAAATATCTGAAATGCGTTATAAATAAAGAAATATACATATTAACGCTTATAAGATACATATAAAGAAATAAAACCAACTTTATAATAAAAGATTTTTGAAAGAATTTTTGATAATTTTTTTTATTATTCTTATGAGCCTTTTCCTTCAAAATTTAAAGACTCTTTTATATTTTGATTGAGACCATTACATAATTTATGGTTTTGTCTA
>NW_021629083.1:0-6970 GCF_002157705.1 Plasmodium gonderi
AATAAAATTAAAAAGAATAATAAACATTTGGATCTGATATTTTTCTTTTATAAAGAAAAACTCCATAAGATAAAATGTACAATGAGAACTCTTGTAAAATGTGAAAATTATAAATATTTCAAACAAAATTTTCAATATAGTACTACAGAATATTGGGGACTTTTATGTGATTATTTTTCATATTTTTATATCTCTTATGATATAATAAAAGTAAATAATGAATGAAACCTAAATTAGAAATTAAAATTATAGGCTATAATATTTTTATTTTTTTATGAACACTTCAAAGAACATACATGTCTATGTATTTACATAATTAATGGTAAATCCATTATTAATATCTGTAATTAATTTCTCCAAAAAAGGCTAATTTAAAAATATAAAGAAAAAGAGACTTAATACATGTTTTAGAACTTATTATATATAATAAAAATAAATTAATGGTTATACAGTTGAATAAATGTTGAAATAATTGATTTCATAAATAATATTCAAGCAAAATATATGGATTGAATATTTCTTAAATAATTGATATATATAGAACAAATTCAGAAAACGTATAATTAGACGTAATTAAGTATATTGCTCGAAACTGATAATCATACAATATATGAATAGCATAATAAATAATAATCCTTTCTTATATAGTTTTAAAAATATTGACAATGATATAAAAGTGAAGAATATGCTTGTAACAATGTTCGTATTGTATAAATAATTATTAAGTTGTGATTAATAAAATATTAAAAAAAATGTTTACTGTCTTAGAAACACTCTTCAGCATAAAAATATAATCATTTATCATTTAAATAAGAAAAGGTATATAATTGTAATAACATTTTTATTTTTGACAATGTTTCCACAAAATTCTTCTTAATGTGTAATTATTACAAAAATAATTTTTCCTTTTTTAATTCTTTTGTCAAAAATTAATAGTAATATTAAAACCATGCAGAAATGTTAGAACAGATGAGCTATAATGGAAGTAACATGAATAAAAGACAGTTTTAATAATCTCATTTAGGGAAATAAGTGGTGCTATAAGCATAGAGAGGAGGAAAGATTCAAGGTTAGAGATACACCATGGATAGGTTCAATTTTATTCACAGGTATGTGTAGAGTTTATATTCTTTACCTTTTACAATAACAATAATTGCATTCATTTTATATGAAGTTAAAATTTAATTTAATTCATTAGATATAGTTTTTTATAAAATTAATGTTACATATAACTATGAATTACGTATATTTAATAAATAACTTTTATATAAGGATTTCAAATTTCATTTTATTTTTAGAATAAAACATTTGGTTAATTATTGCTATTAAAGCTATGCAATGAGAGGATAATGCTAAAAAAAAAAGGCTGTATCAATTTAATAGATTCTTTTGAAAACAGATACAATAATTCAAAAAAGACACGGAATTATATAGAGCTCAATAGAATATTAATAATAATGTAATAATAGTAAATTAATTAATTTTGTTTTATATAATAATTAACTTGACGTACATTTTATATGAAAATAAAATAATTATATACAAAAAATAATTTTCATACAGCAGTAGGCGTATTATAAGAATTACATAGAGTTTTTACAATATAGTGTAAATAAATAACATAAAAATTTTGAAATATTACAATATAATATACTATAATTATAATACCTGTATTAAATTATCAATATATGAAAATAAACCTACAGATATTATAAATTATGTATACATATATGAAATAAAATGAAATCAGGTTCAATACAAAAATTGTGTTAATAATGTACAATTTGTGAAATGCACTAATTTTTTATTGAATATAGCTAAAATAAATGGTGATGTATTGTGTTAAATAAATAAACAATATAAACAAGTAAGAATATGGCAATAAATTAAATAATATCTAGGATAATTAATAAATCCTATATATAAATGTAAAATCTTTATTTTCGTAACTTTATTTTGAATAAATCATAATATATGATTGTAGTCACAATAATAATGGATTAGGTACTTCTAACTAGTACATATTATATTGAAAATAGAAATATTAAAACATTAAATATGAAACTAGGATAATTTTATTCATGAATTAATTAGAATAATTATGCACATTATGTATTAAATATTTTACAATTATTAATCCTATTTTTTATTTTGTTCTCCATTAAAATTATGCATATATATGTTAATTTATAATAATTCTACACATTTACATACACTAGATATATCATAATTTTTATAGATTTACATCGTTAACAAGTACATATGTTTTGCAAAACAATAATGTTTTAATTATATTGCTAAAATACTTTCTTTTTTCCATCACTTTTTTTTACATTATATGGAAAAAAATATTAAAAATCAATATAATACTTGCAATAGTTACACACATATGATTTCGCTAAAAAGAAAGTATAATACTCATAATGTTTTCAATCTTATTACGAATAACTAATTTATTATATATATATTTACAATTAAATAAATGATATACGAATATTATAGTATAATTTTCCTTTGAGATATAATATTTTGTTCTGTGAGAATTAGTGTTAGTTGTACACAAAATGCTTGAATTCCCAAATCAATTATTATAATGTGCCCAAATTTCAGTAAATAGAGAAATTGTATATATGTATTTATTTTATTCTATTTATGTGTAGTAACGTGCTTAATCTTCCATTTGATGTAATAATTAAAAATTGAATTTTCATATATTATAATATTTTCTAGGTATTATAAATTGTCTTTATTGTTTATCATAATATATCATATTAATATAATGAAATTTATTTTCTACATGCATTCTAATGCTGTACTCTGAATATTACTGTAAAATAAATTGGATTAAGTAACTAGTATTTCTCATTTATTGGTTTTTGTTAATTTAACTATATGCTATTTTATACCTATCATCTATTGAATTGTTGTATTCAAAATCAAATGTTTCCATGAGTCCTAGGTTATTCTTGTTATTTTTATTCATCTTTCTCCTTAATTTCCGTATCCTTGGTTTTAAAAATGAAAAATATGGGGTATACTAAAGAAAAAATAAAACAATATTTTTATTTTTGTTTATTTATATTATATGTATTTTTTAAAATATTTCTATGATGAAATATAATACAACATAATTTTGTCATATTGATTTTATTTTTAACCTTATATAAAATAAACAATATTATTAATATTGAAAAAGTTATAAAAAACTTTCCAATACTTATTCCTGTGTTTGTTACATTATCTGTTTCAGTGTTCATAAAGGCTTGAGGATCAATTAACTTTTTCTCTAACGTTTTCGTTTGTTTCCCAATATTCCTTATGGTTTTTTCATCTTTCTCTTCGAGTTTCCTTTTTCTTTCTAATAACCAACTGTCAGAAAGGATAGCTGCGGCGTGTTTGTAGGGATGTGTCGTCCACCTATTTTTAAAGTCCTTACATATTTCAATAATTTTTTGGAGTTCTTCTTTAAGTCGGTCTTTATTATTATTATAAAAATTTTCTAAATGTTCAATTTTCTTTTTGAACTGGCGCATAGTACCGGTTTCGCCAATTTTGCGACCATTAAGTAGATCCTTGTAGTAATATATATTAAACAGATATTCAAATATATTAGATGTCTCTTGTTTAATATGTTCAGGATGACTCATACATATGTCAGATATCTTTGTTCTAGGAGAATATATATTTTGTTCAACCATTTTATTATAGAAATCTTTAGCTTCACTATATTCATTTATGGAAAATTTATGTATTATATCATTTTTCAGTTTATAATAGAATAATTTACAACAGTTTTTTTCATTATTTTCTTCTATATTTCGTACTATATATTTTAAATATGAACAAAGAACTCGGCAATATTTAATAAAATTAATATTGTTATATCCACCATTATTTACAGCATTCTGA
Source organism: Plasmodium gonderi (assembly GCF_002157705.1). NCBI lineage: Eukaryota > Apicomplexa > Aconoidasida > Haemosporida > Plasmodiidae > Plasmodium > Plasmodium gonderi. The sequence goes on from NW_021629083.1 coordinate 3,910, forward strand.
AATTTGCTACACAGTAATGTTAATTCTTGATCATCTCTAGATATATTTGCCTCCATATCCCAGTTGAAACCATTTGCACATGTGTGAAACATACCATTAAAACTGAACTAAATATGAAAGTGATAAAATACCAAAAAATTATAAATTTTTAAGAAAATAATTTTGCATTCATTTTTAATAAATAAGATACGTTTAAACAATGTATATAAAGATTTATTTTATTAAGAATTTAAGTCGTACGTCTTCACCGTCTGGATTAGTGGCACTCGTCATAATTTATATATCATCTGAAGAAAAAAAATAAGCTCTACGCTTATCATAATAAATTCTTATTTGTCAAAAGTATCAGGGTAAATATTATATTCACATCTTATATAATAACACATATGATGTTATTTAATTCTACATATTTTACATTAAATTAGCACATTTATTAAATTAATTATTAATCTAAAACAATGTTAGTATTATTCTTTTTAGGAAAGTTGATGTCATTTAAAAATCTTATCATAATATGAAAAATAAATACATATAGTTCGAAATATATAAAAAAATCTAAAAAAACGCTATACTTGTAATAACATTATATATAACACAACTTTTATAATATTTACAATACATATAACGAATTAAATTTTATATGTACTATAGTAAATAATTTTATTATAAATTATTTATTTTATGTCTTTAATTACATTGTAAAAATATGTGCATTCATGTATCTTAAAAAATGCTATACTACAAAACACATTGCTAATAAGATATACATCTGAATATATTTTATTTGCTTATTTTTGTTTTGAATATTCTTATTTTACAACTTATTATCTCGGCGTTTAGAATATTATTACATTTTTATAAAATGTATTAGGAAGAAAAAAATATAATATATCTTATTTTATGTAAATTTTTTTAAAAAATAAAGTAATTATTATTCTATAACCATCTATAATTTATATACACATTAATATGTGAATATGGTGCATTGTAAATAATTAATTAACATAAGTATATGTATATTTACTTGTAAATGTGTTATTTATATTTTATATTATATAATATTTTATTAATATAAATATTATATTATGTATGAATAAGAAAAATATTTTAGACATATAATTTTATATAATATATCAAACCGATATTACATTATAATGAATAAATATTTTTTTCATTATTTTATATAATGTTATAATAAAATAATTTACTCATGAATAAAAATTCCTTGAGTTTTGAAATATTGTATTTATTTATTATTTTTTATAGTTATTATTCAAATTAAAATTATTACATAATATATTGTTATATTTTTTATTTTAATTTTTTTTTTCATTTTATTATACTTAAATTATTCATTCCCCATAGGCCCATGAAATAATTTTTTTACTGAAATCTTGTAAATGAAGCTATAGTTATAACTTTGTATAAGGAAAAAATAAAATCATTTTTGTATTCACGTTTTTATACCTATTTTCAAATTTAATTCACACCATATTAAATTCATAATAATATTTTTATTATTTTGCTTAATTATTTATTAAAAAACGAAAAGGTTTTATATTATTTATACTACTATTAACTATTTCTTAAAAAAACAGCGATAATAATAATTTCACATCAAATTTACTGAATTTTTATGAGAATAATGTATAAAAAAATATAATTTATTTATTATACATATATAAAAAAGATATAAATATGCAATGTTATAAATCGCTGAATCTCAAATATAAAGTAACAATATATTTTATTGGGTTTATCCATAAAAATTGTTATTATAATTTTTACTATACTGCCATACAAGTGCAATACTATTTATTATATGAGTTATGTAAACATAATTTATTTATTAAGAAATTATTAAAAAAATGAGCCTTCTCCCGTAATAATAATATAATAGACTATTATTTCTTTTTTACATATTATAAAGAAACTTCATTAGTATATTTGTGTGATAAAATTGATAGTGTTTCAAGATTATTGTATTATTGTATAAAATTAATTACATGTTGCAAATTAATAAATATATAATATATGTAGTTCTTTTTTACTACATACAACCCAATATATAACACATATTACTCGAATATTTGTTACATATTATTGAATTTCCATAAGGAATACATAATAAATTGAATGGAAATAGCATAGAATAATATATTAATATATAAAAATATTATATATTAAAATATGATTATAATAATTATATTTTTTTAAAAAAATAAAATTTTTATAAAAATATACATTTCCTAACTTATAAATATAATGATATCATTTATCATAAAATTAGATGTTACCATATTGATATTTTAACTAGAACAATAATCTGTGTGAATACATTTTTTATTTGTTTATATATATTATATTTTTCTTTAAATATTAATAAATATTTATTCATACTAAATTTTTACATCTGTTTTCGTATATTTTTTAATTATTATGCTAAGCATTCAAAAGGGTAAACTGAATACCTAATTATAAATAATAAATTTTATTATATATGTTTTATTAAAATATATCCTAATAGAAATAAATTAAATATAATAGTATGGCAGAAACATATGATCTAAATATACTTATATACTAAATTGTACATGTAAAATTATGAAAATTGCTCAATATATTTAGAAGGAGCTGCATAATACGGTTTAGGAAATAGAAAATTATATATACCTTAATTTGAACACTTTTTGAACTTCGTATATATATAGTTGTATGTTAAGACATAATATGTATGTGCGTTATACTATTAATATTTCTTAACAGATTTCAATGTAGTTTATCCTTAAGAATATAGAATGTTATTACGAATTTTTGGAATTTGAGATAAATTATTTTTGCACATAAAAAATTCCTATAATTCAGGCTACATTTAGTTTGTTCATATAATAGTTAACAATGTAATTGTAATAAATTAAATATAATTTAGTGTTCTAAATATATAAATGATTTTAATTAATATATAATACATTTATATATATAATTCAGTGTTGTTCTAAACATTTTTATGATACATAACCCAGATATTATCAACTGCATGATCTTAAGTAAAAGGGTTTAG
>NW_021629084.1:0-2437 GCF_002157705.1 Plasmodium gonderi
AAAAGATAAATTATATGGAGAACAAGTTACAATATTATCTGAAAAACAAAAGAACTCTGATGAGAGAGATTTGAACGATGGAAACAACAGCACTGAGAAAAAAAATAAATACCATTCTAAAGTAGTAGAAAAAAAGACAAGGGTTTTATATGCAGGAGAAGTTATTTTGGGATTATCTATTTGTTATGGTATTGTATTAATTGAATTTAATGCAAATGATGAGTAAATGATAAATGATGATTCTCTGGAAGAAAAATTTGAGGGTGGTGATGCTTTTAATGGGGACTATAAGGAAGAAAACATATATGTTTGTTTTTACAAGAATTATAATTCTCTTGAGTAAATGCATATTATTACTTATACATATAAAAATATATTTTATAAATCATATTAAATAAGAACATTAAAATAATCCATTTTAACAAAGTTCAAGATGTTAAGATATGCACAAATAAAATATATTGTCCAAATAAGGATAACACAAAAAAAGACTAATTTCATAAACACCTAATTATAGTTGTAATATATAAGTGTATATATATATGTTATATATACTATCTAATTTAATCATAATATAATAACTACTGTGTGACCACATGTGCCAGTAATATAAAATGAACATAATTTTTAAAAAGGCTATCGCTAAAAATTAGAACGTCTAAGTTAGTTTGAATATATCAAATATCAATTGAAAAAAACAATATACACTTAACCGAAACACGAAGCATAATAATTAAAACATGAACCCTGAACCATAAATTCTTAAAAAAAAAAAATTTTTTATCACAACACAATTTATTAAATAAATATATATATATTACATAATAATATACATATATAGAGAATAAAAAAAATATATTTACAATTTATTGTAAATTATAATGTATAACATTAAATAATCATTATATAATATAACGAAATATATATAATTAAATTTTAAAAAAATTAAAATTATTTCATTGAATATATATTATATATTATAATAATAAAAATATATGATAAGAATTCTAAATTAATACATAATTTTAATATTCAAGAAGAAATTCTCAATTGATTAGTCTATATGATATATCTGTGGAAATGAAAAGAAAAATAAAATTCTGAAATCTCATATGTAAGAAAATAACCAAAAAAAAACAATTTAGTGTACTGAAACTTATTTCTTGAAAAAAAAGTATAGTCCTGGTATTTTTTATGATTTCTTTAAAAGTTCTTTTTTTGTTAATATTTAATGAATTAATTATAATAGTAATGTACATATATTTAATAAATTTTTTAATGAATTATATTCATATATATATCTTATGAATTTTAACTTTTTTTTTATTTTCAGAAATCAGAGAAATCATATATATGTAGGATGAGTTCAAGTGTGAACTGGGATGATGTGTACAATACTTATACAAAGGGTACATCATTTCCAGAATCAGATACTCTAGTTAGTCATTTAGGAAATCTTAAAAACTTTTTGGATCAGTTAAATTATAATGGAATAGGGGGAGTTACGCTTAATGCACAAAATTGCGATTCATTCAATATATGGATGGACGAGAAAAGATCAGAGTATATATGCAATAGAAATAAGGTTGAGTATAATATAGAGGAAATTTTTCAATCACAATTTTGTAATAAAGCCAATTATTCTGATTGCTGTGTTGTTAAATATAGAGATAATGTGTGCTATGGATCATCATCAATGAATAGTGCAGATTTATCGTCAACAAAAAATTATGCTGTTACATATGATGCACAGATAATAAAATTAGTTTATTCTATTGGTTTTCCCGTTCTAATAGTAGTTATCCTTTTATTTTATTTATATTATAATGTAATATAAAATTTAATTTAAAAAATTAAGAATAACCTTATCGAATTTTTTAAATTTATAAAACGTTAACATTATTTCTACAATATATACATATTATATTTTGTCTTAATTAATATATTATATATAGTATACTAAAATAAAAAAGATTATATATAATAAATATATAAAGCTGAATTCAATAATAAATAATATACAAAACAGTTATTCCTCTAATAATATTGAAGAATTTTACATAAGTCTGGAAAGGAAAAGAATTAATATACATTATCCAACTAAGAAGTATGAATAACTATAATAAATCTCAAATTACCTCAAATAATTATTGAATATTTTCACTAAATAACGATACCATATTTTATAATATAATTGTATTAATATAAAAAACTAGAAAGAATAAAAAATACTATAATAAATTATAAAATTAGAGGCTTTATAATGCAGGGTTTAAAGTATATTTTTAGTGTTCGTGCTTTATGATACTATGCTTAATAATTATTTTATCATAATAAATTTATTATGGTTCTTAACATTATTTTTCACTATAGAAATTGCATGTGTCCTATATTATTCCATAACATAAAGCAGTGGTCTACTATTTACATCCAATTT
>NW_021629084.1:2648-14063 GCF_002157705.1 Plasmodium gonderi
ATGTCTAATGAGCTATATTTTTTTAGAGACTATAATATATGTATGTATAATATATAATAAAAAAAAATAGTAATACATAAATTTTATAATTTAATACATTACTTTGTTATTTAAATTTTTATTTAATTAAAAATAATTAATCTATTAAATATATATAGTTTATTTATTTATTTTGTATCGTTATTTCAATTAAAATTATACTTAAAGAATATTACTAATTAGACACATTGTATATAAGACAGAACACTATATAAATATAATAACAATTTGAAAAAATATGTGTCATAACCATAATTTTCAAATAAATAATATTTTCTATATTCAAGTTTAACATTAAACACAAAAAGGTATAATATTTGCCTAATATCACAGTTAAGTTTATTTAATATAAATTTTATGTATAACATATTGGCGAGTATGCAATATAGAAAAAGGTAAAAGTTTATTATAACACTTTTCATCTTCATGAAGATAGTATATTTTAAGGAATTATATATTTTATTATATGTTATAACATATATTTAATTTAATTAATTGTACTTATGTGATCTATAATTTTTTGTATTAACTGAAATTTATTGTCATCATACTAATTAATGCTCATGTTGGAAGAGAAAACAATAGCATTGAAATTAATCTATAATTATAATATTTAGATGAATAATAATTATATTTTTTACCCATATATTATTATACATTTAAACAATTATATATGTGATAAAAAAATATATGACATAGTATAATACAAATTTATGAAAATATATAAGTTAAATATTTTTTGCGTAATGTAATAAATAAATTTTATATATGAAATAACACACGTAATATGTTTATTTTGATAAATATAAATATATGTGCAGACTAAGACACCATGTATTTCTTTAAATAAAAATATATTTTAATAAACCTTACTTTGTTTATGTACTAGTTCCCGCAGCAGATTTTTTAATTTGCAGGTTTTTTTTACCGTATATTATAATATATAACATAAAAGTAAATTTATGTATCTTCATAACACTCATTCTTTTAATGAATATATTCATTATAAGAATTTTAGTATTTTAGGTGACCACAAAAGAAATATTTATTCTTTATATACACATTTTTTCTACCTATTCATATATATAGTTGTATAGACAGTAATTAACATCATTTCTATATATGTTATAAATAATATAAAAATATATTGGTATCGATTTATTGAATGTATATACCTTATTTATCTTCGAATGTGCTATTTATTCTTTTTGATTTACTGATTTTTTTTTTTATTTATGTACATGTAAAAGGTTTATCTAAAGAATGTATATTATAATGGATAATTTGATTTATAATAAAAAATTAATATAATGCTTAATAGTCAATCATAATAATAATCATAATTAAAATTAACGTTAAATTTATTGCATATCTTAAATTCTGGAATATGAATGCTAGATGTGAAAAATATTTTCTAGAATATGATAATTAATATTTATCACATCCTTTTGTAGGAAATATAATTTTTATCTATTTACACATATATATTACCTCAAGAATCTGCTGAAATTTTATATTATGTTTATTTATATAATTATATTCTTCATAGAAAAATAATGTTCATGGTATGTTAATAAACGATATAATGTTTTATGTAATAATTAATTTTATTATAATACGATAGATCGTACATATGATATGCTGTATATATTATTCCTTGTATATTCAGCATGGTATAATGTAATAATACTTATATGTAAGCAAAATGATGTTTAATGATATATATTTAGTCAAATTCACATATATTATATATAACATATATGAATATAAAAGAATGCAACTCATTCAAAAAAAAGTACGTTATTTGAATCAAATAAATGATCTATTTGTGTTCAAGACTTTCAATTTAACTAAACAACATATATGTAATTAAAATTTTCATGCATTATTATCACAAATTTAGGAGAACATAATTTACTTCGTATAAAAACATCATATGAATATTATTAATATCATTCTAACAAAAAAACAGTTTTCATCATTTTTATTTGATAATTTATCATACATTTATAAATAACGCTATATAATAGAATAGTATGATATATATGCAGATGTCTTATATCAATGTCATTAAATATTTGTATATATGGAAGACATTTTTTAAAAAAAAAAATTTATATTCAGCAAACTACAGAATATATAAAAATGTAAATTTATGAAATGTATACATTTTATGTTTAGTCATTCAACATGAACGAAATAATAATATTATTAACATTACCTAAAAATACCACTAAAGCATTATTTACTTAAGTTCTCTAATAAATCTATATCTTTTTTATTGTATTGTGAGCATAATTTAACATTTATAAGAAAATATTAATAGAAATATATATAAAAGCATTTATTTTCTCCTTTTTATATGCAATTTAAATGAAATACTTTCTTGTAAATATACATTTATTGGTGTCACTGTTCAGAATTATATAGCACATTGTATCTAATATTCCATGATTTATTTTCTTATGTATCCCATTAATGCTTTGTATGACATTATTCATCTATAATTTTAAATACATTTCTTACACTTTTAATATTAGGCTTCAGATATGGGCCATAAGGATTTAACTAATAAAAGAAAACATGTTAAATTGATGATATAATTTTTTAAGGATATATATATTTTTTATTAATATATTTTAACAATTATTTTATATAGTAATCATATATATTATTAACATTATATATAAGAAGCAATACACATGGTAAAAATAATATTATAACAACATAAATTGAAGTACGAACTACTAATTTTTGACTTTGATGAGAAGTTAATCTTTCCGATAAGATTATATCATAGTCATTATTGATTCCAGATGATTATATTTTTTCCTAATGCTCATTAATTTTTTTACGTAAATCAGAAACAGTGCTTGATTCGTAAGCATTCATGAGGCGATAATGTATATTTTCACACTTTCTGGCATAATCACATTTATTTTCAACACACTAAAATTAGAATTTTCTAAAGTAAGAATTCCTATACGAATATCATATATACCCTTGTGTAATTCTATCCCATGATAAGTATTATTTATTTGATTTTTAACAAGAAATATTTTTAAATAATTGCTCTTATAATCTATATTTATATATAAGCCATAAATATTTTTGATCTCTCTGTCATGGTCTCCATAATTTAGTTTATATTTATTTATCCAATAATACAAGTACTTGAAGGTTTTTGATTACAAAGATGTATTATTTGCCAATGTAAATATTTAATATAAATATTATATAGTTTGATAGCATATATAAACAGCAATTCTTATAAAAATATTTTAAAATACTCCTTTAAATTGCATTCAAGCATTCTTCCATGTTTCTTTTTTATTATGAAAATTATTCATGATATTATTATATTCAGTAAATAATAAATATATAGATTCATACTAAAAAAATATAAAAGTAATAATATTACAAAAAACATACTCATGAACCATTTTGCATATGAATAATGGAAATTGATATACACTATTATAATAATATTTCAATTAATATAATAATAATTTTATCCTACAATATATTTTGCCATCTTCATTATTATTATATGCTTTTTCAAACTAATCCAATAAAATATTGACTTTTACTTGCACATAAATTCCAAAATTCTAAAATAATTGTACATGGTATTAGAAAATATTATTTGTCCTCTATTAAAATTATACAATTGATGGTAATAAGAAAACTGGGATGTAATGATCAATATTTTTTATTCTAATTATAATGTGATATTGTTTGTTATATTTAGTACGTTTTTGTAATTATTTTGAAGGAATATATTAAAAACATAAACATAATGCTTAGTTAAAAAGACAATATCATTTTTTGTTAAAATTACGCATAAAAACAGGAAATAATTTAGAGTTCAGAGTTCATGATTTTAGTTTTAACGATTAGTCTTTTATTTTATTAATTTGCAGCATATTTTAACTTTTGTATATTATATATTGAAGTGTATACATTGTAATTAATATATCACATTATATAATTTATATATATGTATTTTGAAAATATAAAACATATATTATTTTTTATTATTACTGTGAATTTATAATTATATTATTTTATTAAAATTCATAAAAATAAAATAAAGATAATTACCTTTTGTAATTAAAATATACAATTTATTATTATACACTATAGGTTTCTTCTATAAATGTATTTAATTTTATATTATGTTTGATTACAGGTTATTTTGTTTTAACATTTAGTATATATATTTTTATTTTCTTTGTCTCACAATTTGTTTAAAACTTGTATCAGTGTTCTATATTAAATTTCTTTTTAGTGTTTTATTAATTCATGTATCCATAAAATATTTTAACATATTATATTCATTATATTTTTTTGCACTTCTTTTTTTCTGTTACACATGTAAATTAATGATTATTTTTAATTATATATATATATTCCAAGAAAATAATTATTTTTTATGCTTTAATTGTAAAACCATAATTTTTAAGCGATCAATAAATATAATTATGATTACAATTATATTATTATAAATAAGTTATATATTATGAATGCACTACTTATAATGATTTTATTTAAATTATATATATATTTAAAATTTGTATTATGTTTATACGGAAAATACATTAAATTTAAATAAATGTGCACTACTAATAGTGTACTATATATATATGTAATGCTTGTTTCATAATATAAAGTATATATTATTTTTTTAATGTTTTTCTAATATGAATAATATAATTAGTAATTACATTGGATCCCATTTCCTAATGTGTCATTACTAGATATTCTTCAGAAAACACTTATTTGTTTATTCTTCATGAGTAACAAAGAGAATGAAAGCAGATTAAGAGTGCATTTAAATTTATATATATTTTGTAAAGAAAACATAAGTATAAAAGTAGAATTATATTTGAATATTGAAATTTTTTTAATATATTATCTTAATGCATAATATGTGCCTTACGTATTTGTCTTATTTAATGTTTTGCATAAATGACATATTGTATATAAATTACATTCTTCCATTGAAGAATATAAATACACTCTTTATTATTTCATTTTCATATATATTATTATATTTTTTATTCTGTTTATTGTGGCATTATAACGATGTATAATCTTTAATCATTAAAATATATAAAGATAATATATATAAAAAATGTTGCATATGGATAGATATATGTTTTAAAAAGCATTAAAGATATAATATTTTAATAAAATATAAAAAGGTTATATATAAATATATGATTCCATGATATATATAATTTTTAAATAAACAACAATATAATATATAAGAATAATTAACAAAAAACACTATTTAAAAAAGTACAATACACCAAAAATACCAAAAAAATAATGTATAATACCATAGGTTTACATTTGAAAAACTTGTAAAAAAAAATTAAAAATTATATTCTTTTATTATAAAACTAAATAATGAATAACATCTTAATTTTTTTTTAACCTATATATTTTCCTTAATTAATATAAAAATTATTGATAACATAAGAAAATAATACTCATTTTTTTTGACAAATTAATTTTGCATTTCTTCACTTATTTTGCTGAAAGACTTTGGAGTGATATACTCTAATTAAAAAATAAGATTTAATGATTATCAATATTATAAATATATATATAGAAATTTAGATAATTATTAAAATTTTTTTACAATTTTAATATTCTTCAATTATTAATCCAATTTTTTATTTTGGAGGTCATAGAATATTTATTCTTTATAACATGAAAATTATAGATATGTATATTAATTTTTCAAAATTTTACATATTTATGTACACTAGATATATCCAACATTTTATACATTTACATTGCTATCAAGTACATATTTTTTGCAAAACATTCGTGTGATAAATATATTCTTATCTCCATTTCCTTATTCATTTTTTTTGTTTACATTATATAAATTGGTTAAAAAAAATGTCAATATAATACTTGCAATAGTTACATACATATAATTTCACCAAAAATAAAGTATAACACTCATAATGTTTTTAATTTTATTTCAATCAACTAATATATTATATATATATATATATATTTACAAAAAGATAAATGATATTCGAATATTATAGTATATTTTTCCTCTGAGGGCTAATGTTTTGCTTAGTGAATTTAATTGTTAGTTCAACACGCAATGCTTGTACTTTCTAAGAGTTATTATAATTTACCATGATTTCAGTAAATAAGGGAATAGTATATATGCATTTAATTTATTCTATTTCCGTGTAGTAAAGTTCCTATTATACCGTTTTCTGTAATAATTAAAAATTAAATTTTCATATATTATGGCATTTTACTAGATATTATAAACGGTCTTTATTATATTATCATAATATATCATATTAATATACTTAAATTTTTTTCTCCACAAATTCAAATGATATATAGTGTTCATTAAAGTAAAAAAAAATGGACGCAGGAACTAATATTACTCATTTATTAGTTCTTGATAAATTAATTATATGCTATTTTATGACTATGTTCCACTGAATTTTTGTATTTAACATCAAATGAATACATAAAGTCCGGAATATATTTTTTATTTTTATTAAACGTTATTCTTAATTTCCTTAATCTTGGTTGTAAAAATGAAAAATAAGGGGTATACTAAAGAAAAAATAAAATAATATATTTATTTATGTTCATTTATATTTATTTTTTTAAATCATTTCTATGATAAATTCTAGTACAACATAAATATGTTATATTGATATTGTTTTTAACCTTATATAAAATAATCATAATAATTAATATTGAAAAACTTATAAAAACCATTCCTATACCTATTCCTGTGTTTGATACAACATCTGTACCAGTGTTCATTAAAGCATGAGGTTCTATTACATTTATTCCAGGAATATTCTTTTCATGCTCAATACTCCTTTTTTCGACTTCCTCATCGAATTTACCTCTTATTTTATTTATCCAACTGTCAGTTATGCGATCTGCGGCATAATTATAAGGATGTACTGTCCACCTTATTTTATAGCCTTTACATATATCAATAATTTTTTCCAGTTCTTCCTTAAGTAGGCTCTTATTATTATAAGGATAATTTGCTAAATTAAAAATTTTCTCCTGGAAAGCGTTCATCTTTTGAGTGTCACTTCTTTTCATTTCTTTAAAAATATCAATGTATTCATATATTTCAAACAGATATCCCAATACTGTAAATGTATCTTGATCAATATGTTCAGAATAATTTTTACATATCTCAGATATGGTTGTATTAATGTTCTCTCGTTTATAATCTATCATTTTCTGATAGCATTCCTTAGCGTTAATATTTTTTTCTTTTGCAAATTTATCAATTATATCTTTTTCCAGTTTATAATAGAATAATTTACAACATTCTTGCGCATTATTACGTTTAGAACTTTCTATATGTTCTAAATACATACAAAGAACTCGACACCATTTAGAAAAAATAGTTGGTGAACCAACACCTTTGATTACATCATTAAAATAATTACTACAAAGAAATGTAAATTTTTGATCAGATTCAGATCTGTGTTCATCTATATTCCAGTTGAAACTATATATACACGTGTGGAACATACCATTAAAATTGAACTAAAAATGAAAGTCACAATATATAAAAAAAAAATTATAAAAATTATTCAATAACAAATTCGCTTTCATTTTTAATAAATAAAATATTCTAAAACCATGTTTATAAAGCTCTATTTTATTAAACATTTATATCATACGTCATCTCGCTCTGAAATAGTACCATTCATCGTATTACAATTATCTTCTAAAGAAAATAAATATGTTATGCACTTTTTATAATAAATTTTAATAGCTTGAAAATATCTAAGTAAATATTATATTCGACTACTTATAATAACACATATGATGATACTTAATTCTACATATTTTATATTAAATTCATAATTTAGTTAAATTATTTATTCATTTAAACCGTGTTAGTATTATTCTTTCTAAGAAACTCTATGTTAATTAAAAAACATATCATTATATAAAAAATAAATTCATCTACTTTGAAATGTATAAAAAATCAAAATAGAAACTATATTTATAATAATTTAATATATGTAACACTATATTTATAGCATTGCAAATACATATAATAAAATAAATTCTACATGAATCATGGTTTATAATTTTATTTTAAAACATTTATTTTATGTCTTTAATTAGATTTTAAAAATATATACATTCTTATATCTACAAAAAACTTTAGTTCAAAATACACACTTAATAAATCATGCTTCTTTATATATTTCTTTATTTTGGTTTTGCATATTTTCATTATATATATTATAAGTTCGTTATTAGGATTTTCATTACATTTTACTAAAATGCAATAGAAACACAAGTATATAATATATCTTATTTTATTTTAATTATATTAAAATAAAGTGTATACTATTTCATAACTATTTTTAATTTATATATACACTAATATTAGTATATGGTACATTGTAAATAATTATTTATCTTGAGTATATCTATATTTATTATAAATGTGTCATTTATTTTTTATATAATATTCATATAAATATTATATTACGTATGCATAGAAAAAATAATTAAAATATATAATTTTATATTATATATCATGTCCATATATATTTTATAATGAGTTAATATTTTTTGAATTATATAATATAATGCTTCAATAAAATAATTTACTTATAAGCAAGAACTCCTACATTTTGTATATAGTATATTTATTTTTTTTTTTTTTTATATATTACTATGCTTAGCAATGTTATTTCATAATATATTGTTATATTTTTTTATTTTAATTTATTCCTCATTTTATTAAACTCAAATTATTCTTGCCCGATGTGCCAAATAAATTATTTTTTTCTGGAGATCTGTAAAATGTAATGATGGTTATTCCTCTATATAAGCAAAAAATAATATAATATAAGTATTAATGATTTAATAATTATTTTCAAATATAATTAACAATATATTAATTACATAATGATATTTTTATTATTTTTGCTTTAATGATTTATAAAAAAACAAAATGTTTTATTTTTTTTATACTCCAATTAAATATTATGTAAAAAAAGCCATAATAACTTGACGCACATTTTGCCTAATTTTTATGTAAATTAAATGTTTAAAAAAATAATTTATTTATTATACAAATTTAAAAAGATATATAAATATACAATGTAATAAAACCGTGAAGCCCAAATATAAAGAAATAATATATATTATTGGATTCATACATACTAATTTTAATCAAATTTTTTACTATATTACCATACGGTTGCTATACTATATATTATATATAAACTCTAATTTTTCATTCAGATACTATTATATAAATGTGCCTTATCCTATAATAATAAAATATTAGACTATTACTTTTTTTTGCATATTATATAAAAATTTCACTACTATATTTGTATAATAGAATTGATAAAGTTTCACGATTATTGTATAAAATTAGTTATATGTTCCAAATTAATATATATATATATAATATATGTAGTTCTCTTAACAAGATAAAACCCAATATATAATATATTTTACACGTATATTTGTTACATATTATTGAATTTCCATAAATAATACTCAATAAATTGGATGGACATAGAATAGAATAATATATTAATATATATGCATATTAATATAGGATAAATACAATATATATTAAAAAATGAAGAGAAGAATGTTTTTTTTTTTTATTCTCTTATATTTTTATAAACAGTTACATTTCCTAAGATATAAAAATACATAATTCTTTCAAAAAATTATATGTTCCCATATTGATATTCCATATAGAAAAATCATCTAGGTAAATACTTATATTATTCATCTATTGTCCTATATTTTCCTTTTAAATATTAATAAATAATTATTCCTACTAAAATTCTCCATTGATTTTCATATATTCTATTATTATTATTTTCAGCTGTAAGTAGGATAAGGTCAATACCTAAATAGAAATATTAAGTTTTATTGTATTATATCCTAATAAAAATAAATTATATATAGTAGTATAGAACAAGCATATGCTCTAAATATATTTATGTACTAAATTATAGAAATAAAAATATTAGAACTTCTAAATATATCTAGGGAAATTGCTTAAAACGGTTTACTAAATAAAAAACTAAATATTTTTTAATAGGAGCACTTTTTGAACTTCACATATATAAAGTTGTATCTTAAGACATAATATGTATGTTCGTTATACTTTTAATATTTATTAGAAAAATTTTAATGTAATTATTCCGCAGGGGAATGGAGTTTTATTATGAGTTCTTAGAATTTCGGCTAAATTATTTTTGTACATAAATATTTCTTATAATTCAAGGAAAATTTTATTTGTTCATAAAATTATTAATAATACTATGGTATTATATTAAATAATACTTAGTGTTCTAAATACATCAATGATTTTAGTTAACATATAATACATTTATATATATAATTTATTGTTCCTCAGAACATTTGTATTATACATTACTCTCATATTAATAAATACATAATCGTAGGTAAAAGTTTTTAGAGTTAATGATTTTGAATTGTTAGAGTGAATTAAAGAGTTTTAGTGTTTAGGATTTAAGATTTTATATATACCTTTATGTATTTATATTTATTTTTAGGATTGGTTTTGTATCCATAATATTTTTTGCTTTAGAATTTAATATTAGAATCATAAAATATATTTTATATGTGTGGATTAAACATAATAAAATATATATATATTTGCTATTATTTTATTACAATAGTATCTATAACAACTTCCGTTTGTAGATTTATGAATTTTTATATATATTATATTATTTTAGTTTATTATAAGGAGAATATACTTAACAATTGTTTATTTTATATAGTATAGAGAATACCCTGACATACTTATATATCCTCTTCTATGAACTGTTTTAATGTTGGAAAACTGCATTTGATATATTATATTTTAACTTTGTCTGGTAGTAAAGCATATTATTTTATATGTAGACATTTTGTTCTACATTATTTTTTACAATTTATATTTAATATTTTATAATTGTATATATTATTAATTCATATACTTTTGGAGTTATTTAACAATTAATATTTTAAAAAGTATTAGATTTTTTATTTTATTTATCCATAAGAACTACATTAGATAGAATATAAGCATACTTATAAAAATGATATAGTGTGTTATTTATTTTATCGAAAATATTATTTATTATTTAATTGATATAGAACTTTTTTTTAAATTAATAACCTAATTTATATTCATTCTTTAGTAATTTAACTAATAAAATATTTAATAACATTTTTACGATTTATTAGAGAATTAAAAAATCCTTATATGTATTATTTATTTAAAAGATAAATATGAATTAAACTTTATTATTATAATTTACCTATATGATATATTCATTTTGTGTA
>NW_021629085.1:0-4800 GCF_002157705.1 Plasmodium gonderi
ATATAGATACTTGCTTTAAATATATGTATATACATACTAAGTTATAAAAATTAATTAATATTTAGTAATCTTCCAAGATGTACACTACATAGTTTTTTTTTTTTTTAAATGCTAATAACTTGATTATATAATAATAAAAATATAATATAAACAAGTAATAATAGTAAACCTAAGTAAAAATTTAATTTTGTATATTTACTAAGATACATGTATTTAACTGACATGATCATTTAAGCTCATACTTATTAAAAAAATTAAATAATAAGTATACAATTAATCATTCTACCATAATATTATAATTAATTTTAATAAATGTTTCATTTAAGATCACATTACACGCTTAAGTATAAATAGGATTTTAAAAAAAAAAAAAAAAATCAGCATGTGTTATGCACTTTTTGTATGAAAAATGCAATGATTATACCTGATTAAGCTTCATTCAAACTTAAAAAATAAATATTAAATGTTTGTGTGCAAAAAAATCAGTTGCTAGATATAAAAATGCAGTATAATTAGATTTATTCTATAAAATAAAAGAAAAATCAGAAAATCTACATTTTAATATTTGCTAATTCAAAAACAAACTAGTTCTCCAATTATTATAAATTCATTTTTTCTAAAAATTATAGAACATTATAATTATTATAATAAATTATAATTTTAATCATACTACACATCTAATAATATAGAGAATCATCCTTATTTTTCAAAAATGCCATAAAGATATGACATAAATTTCATATATAATAAAATAAAAATTAAGCAATATGTATAAAATTTTTACTTCTAATGAAATATATCTATTAATACACTTATATTTTATAAATATTATTAAGAACTATTATATAAGAAATTTTAAATGTTCCATAAGAAAAATATACATTAATTGATATATTAAATATCGCTATTTATAATAATTTAAAGTGGGGAATTAAATAAATAGGTTATTTTTTTGTTTAACTAAAATGTGACATATTTTTACTTGATAACTTTTAATAATTTAAATTTTAAAATCATAGTATTAATATTTTTTATTAAGTTAACATTATATATTTTTTATCCCCAAAATTTTTATTATACATATTCAGAAAGAAACAGAGTATCTAATATTTTGAATTCGCGTTAAAATATACTTGGAACATTATTATTTTTTATCACATATCTATATATACGCCAAATTCTGAATTCAATTTTCATGTTTAAATCATTTATTTTTAATATACATTATTCTCTTAAAATTGCACTAAAATTAAAATGTGTATTCTGTAAGAGCAATATAATTTTACATAGTGGTTATATGAAATTATATTTCTTCTTATATGGAGAATATATTTATAAACTTTTTATGTTTAAAAATATTTTCTAAATTTGTGGTTTTTGATAATGCAACGAGGAAATTTTTGGAATAATTAAATCTAGACTGTCTAACTCATTTACATTGAACATGTATACTTATTTTATTTAATTTAATTCTGAATTTTTTTTTGTTTATTAATAAAAAAATTTCTACAATATAATTATTTTACAATTCGTATATTTCTCATTTTAATTATATTTGTTTTGTGCTATTCAAAAATAATTGAGGCCTGAAATTTTATATTATGCTTTCAAATACGATTATAATAGATTATAATAATTTAAAACATAATACGGTTAATTAAATTACACTATATTTAAGAAAAGTAGTGTTAAAACACTTTAATCGAAAAACTAAAATATCTAAAAATTAAACTTAAGCACTTAGGTAAAAACAGTTCTGAAGTAATTAACTGTATACTTTTGAGTTCTTGAGTATATAAAAGATTAAATATAAATTATGGTTCTATTTATACTACTAATACTAACCTTGTTTTTGTTGTGTTTCATATATGATATAGTACTCTTACTGATGAAAACAAAAATGAGCATTATTGCAACAAATATAATACAAAATCTTATCTGATTTCTCAAATTTAAATGGAAAAAATTAAAGAATTATATCATTACTATGGAGTTTTTTATTACTACATATATGCCTCTAATAGTTAAGTTTGTGAATGCAAGAAATATAATAGGCATATTCAAAGCAACGCAGACTTATGAGAATATTTTAAAATATCATGTATATTATCATATGAAAGAAAAAATCTCAAAATTTATAGTTAAAGTATGTAGCATCACCCATGAATTGTGTTGTATAGTATTTCACGTCGGGCATTAGTTCAAGCTGAAGAACATTCTGTAAAAAAAAAAATCTACACCACGAGAAGCTGCAATCATAGCAAAAATGATTAAGCCTTGTAACATAAGGTCTTATCAAAAAATTCTTATATAAATTCGGATTGCACAGAAAGGTTTTGTTCCCTTATAAAGGTACGGGGTTAAAGAGTCACATCTATAAAGCTACAACAAAGTTTGAGGAAATGTTTTTCATAACTATTTCAATATTTATGGATTTTAGGCTTTCATATAAAGTAAATGATATTTTCTATATGGTGTGCTAGTTGTATTCACAATTAGGTCATAAATAATGCATAAATTATTAGGAATATTTTACATAATTCTTATATATCAATGTATTTTTCCATGAATATGCTCTTAAGAAATATACTGTGAAAGCAAAACTACTCTTTAAATCATAGAAAAGAAAGTAATAATATATTATTTAGCTATGCATTGGGGCCGCATAATCTATATTATGAAATAGAAAAACATTATTTAATATATAAAAGTCATAAATTTTTCTTGTAGAGAAATAAATAATAATAAGTATAATCATCCCTTCTTAACAAATAATTATGTTCAAAATTTTTAAAATGTATTAGGTAAACAAAAAATGTGTGAGTTCTCTGAGATGATGAAAACGTACTAACATATATAATAAGGTTGAAAGGACATAATAATAATTCAGTGCAGAAAATATGAAAAGATATAATAAAAAGAATAATTACAAAAATAAATTAAATCTTCATTAATGTAATATGGTTTTAATATATTTGAATATTAACCCTATACTTATTTTCTCCATTATATAATATTTGCTATTTTTATCACACAGAAAATAAACTATTATTTACATTATGTAATACAATAACTATATACCATCAATATTAAATTATGTCATTTTATAAGATACCCTATAATCCTCCGTTTCCTAACAAAAATAAAAATTATATTTATTGTTATATCTATATTCTCGTACAAATATTAGACAATACTCTTTCATCTTGTGGCATGTTATTTATTTTTATAAAATAAAAGTAACTTAAATTTTATATGTATTACATCAAGTATATTTATTCAGGTTTAGAGCTAATTATATTATATAAATAATTTCAAATTTATCTAATTGTTAATATAAATGGTTCATATCCTATATTTGTGCTTATATATTAAATGATTACAAGATAACCTTTAGAATATTTATTAAATTCTTAATTCATTCATTCCATTTAGAATTCTCAAATAATTTATCATCTAAATCAATTAATATATATTCATAATGTAATACTCATTATATCATAACAACAAACAACAGTATGTGTTTGTATGCATATATTATATATAAATTAAAAAAATGAAACATATATAATAATAATTATATAGGAGTTTTTACATCTTGTATAAATATAAAATTAATTTATAGAATTGTTAAATAAAATAAATCATTTAAAAATAATATAATAATATAAAAAATTATATCATATATTTATATATAGGCATAATAAATCTTATAGTGTTATTTTTGTACTCCTAAATAATATAAGGCAGAAAATAAATTAAACAATAAAAATATTTAGTGTTCATACATAATTGGCAAATTATCAATAAAACGAACTATGGTACTTCAATTATATATATTTTTACCAAAAAGCAACATATCTTATACTAACAATAAATATAATAAACTCTAAAATAATAAAAAAACATTGAGATGGCTGTTATAAACGTACATGTGATAAATAAGAATACATCATTTAATTAATAATCCTAACATTAATCAATAGAAATCCTGTACTACTTCAATAACAACAGATGTAACCAGAAAAATATATCATAAATAAATAGTAGAAAAAAAAAATACTATATAATAAATCATAAATATGTAAAACAAAACTCCCCCAAAAAAAAAACCCTAAACCCTGAACCTATTCCACATATTTCATGAGTTAAATATAACATTATACTTCAATATCATCAAAAGTGAAGTGTTTATATTTCCTGCGATATATAAAAAAGGGGCGTTAATTTAATAATAATGATGAATGAAAAATAAATATAAATATGAATTAATTTTTTATGTATATAAAAATGATATAACTTAACTCTATAAATTGTAAATTCTACTATAAGTTTATTATAAAATTAAGATAAAATATATTTTATTACAATATTTTATTCTTTTTAATTGGATTAATATTTATTTGAAAAAATTAGTCCTACTTATGTATCGTAAAACTATTTATATTTTCAACCAAACATATTTATCAAGGGTTTCCTTAGATCTTTCTTTACTTTAATAGTATACTTGGGGCTATGTTTTTTTGTTATATTTCATTTTATAACTATTATTAGGCACGTTTTTCTGAAATATATATAGTCCTTATAACATTATAAAATTATTTCTACTATATCAAGTTGCATTATAATTAAAAATTATTTTCTCATACATAACGCATATTAAATCTTTTGCTTTCTGAAACAAAATGGAAATCATCATAATTTCCAAAAGGATTGATATCTATTATATACATTCTTCTTAAAAAATTTACGTTACATTTATTATATAAAATTTTTGGAATTTTACCGAACTATTTATAA
>NW_021629085.1:4837-7547 GCF_002157705.1 Plasmodium gonderi
TTTTATATAATAATTTTTACATTACATTAATTATAAAAATATACATAAAGAGCAGTGTTATACACAGTGTAAAACAGACGGAAAACACATATTTCATTGGTGAAGAAAAAGAAGAGTTAGACCTGTTTTGGAATTCTGTACCTGTTCCTGTACTTGTTTCTTTAATATCGTATGAAGTACTTTGTAATTTTGTTGGTAATTTACATTCAGATTCAGTATAATCCAATTTACAAAAATTATCTTGGGAAGAACCATGCGCCATTGATTTTACTAATTCATGAATATTTTTCATATATTCTGTCCATAATTCCATATCACCATTTATTATACCATGGCTCCTAAAATCCCTTTCTCTTTTGCTTATCCATGCATTGAAACAGACACATACATTGTCATTGTATTTAACTATATTAAATAAATTATTAAAAATAAATGAAAAAAAAATTTAAGTCCAGGACTATCCTTTTCTTTATGAACATTGGGGAATGAACATTCAAAATTATAATAATTAACATTAGCGACCTCAATATCCAATTTATTAAAAAGTCTCTGTATGCAATCTTCATTATTTTGGGTACATGTTTCCTAAAAAATAAGATTAAAATAAGATGATTTTATAAATTTATAGCATTTAAAAAAGTAATTATTGCGCCAATATATGATTAATATAGTTATAAAAAAATTATATATATAATTCAATAAAGAGTTATGGTCTATAATTTTATTGTAATTTTTAAATATATAATTGCATAAGATGATTTATTATTATATTTTACATGTTCTTTAATTAAATTTAATATTTTATCTTCTGAAATAATTATTTATTAAAAATTTATTAGTATTGGCTTATTATATTTTTTATTTTATTATGATATATATTAATATATATATTAATCATAGATATAATGTATCATAAATGTATATATCCCCATAGAACAGTTGCTATGATATATTTAGAATGAAATATGGTATATAGAATTTTATTTATCAATTAAGTAATATTATTCCGTAATAATTTATTATTACATATTTACATAATATATAAGTATTTAATGAAATTAAAATAATTCTTGTCTTCATATAAAAGTATAATATATGTTAAACTAATTATATATTATTCATTTTTACTTATTATATAAGAAGTTATATTTCAACTTTTTATATATTATATTTATTTAAATTTTTTTTTTTCTATTAAATCAATTAAAACTATATAGTACCTTTATGTTAAAGAAAATGATTATAATATAAAATTACGTAAACTATATTCTATTGAATAAATAAAAAAATATATTTAAGTTAAATAAATTAGTTGTATTCACTTTTATATTGTAATATTTATTAATATTGCTATATTTATTTATTATTTGTTAAAACTACATATTTAAAATTCAAAGTGTATTGTTTAATCATATATCATATATGTACCTCGAATTGCAATAATAATTTATGGAAATTTATATCAGATATTTTAAGATAATACTTGAAGGAAATATAATTTTATATATAAATTTTATAACTTAAAAATACTTATTCATGAATTAGGATTCTTATGTTATATATATTAATTATATCTTATAATTTATTATCATTTTATTTAGCACAATAATAATATTTTTCAGATTGTTAATTATGACGAAATTGCATCATATCCTATAAATGAATTATGTAGATATTCATTCATTAACTCTTATTTACAAAAACAATATATTGTATATTGTTTTTTTCCTTGTTACAAAAATTAATTATAATGAAAATTCCTTAAGATATGTTCACAACTTCACAGTGATTTATTATAGTAGGGTTTAGGGTTTAATATTTAGCGTTTAGAGTTTAGGTATAGGTTCCCGAGTTTCGTTTAGGTAACGTGTATGTTCTTATTTGTATAATGTTATTCGCTATATTGTAAATTGCTTATTACTTAAATTTTTCTGACGCTTTTTATTTTTATAATTTAGGTAGAATATAATTTACTGACATATTTGTATAGGTAGTAGCTATTATTTTATGATAAAATTGTCCAGTATGTATAACATATATAATATACACTTATATATTGCAATAAAATTTTCGTATCTATGATATGATTATTTTTTGTGACATGTTTATTTAGAAAATTATTTCATTTGTTCACATTTTAATTTATTGTGCATTATTTATAATTCTTTCTGATTTTCTTTTTATTTAATCTATTTTCATGTTATACTTCTATTTGTATATTTACTATTATGTAACAATTTATTAGAATCATAATCCTCCATAAAACTAACATTTAGGATTTATTTTTTATCATCGTTTTTAAAAGAATCCATACCCTCAAATTCTTCATTTAGAGAACCAGCACATATATTATTCTTACAATTCTGCTTAATATTAATTAAAGAGATACAATATAAAATGGATAAACCACAAATAACTCTTCCTACATATATAACCCCCTTTATTTTTTTCTTTTTCTTTAGAATACTATTTAATTTTTTATCATTGCTATTTTTATGAGAATAAATGCCTCTCCCATCCAGTACATTTTTTTGTGATAATTTTACAACTTGTTCTCAATATAATTTCTCTTCTTGTTCTTCTATATCACGCAGAAATTCCATTTGACTATCACATGAACTGTCAATAAAAAGCACATTTAACATATGATATATTTTTTTTTTAATTTAATAATTTCATTTTCAGAAAAATTTATTAAACTTAATATTTT
>NW_021629086.1:0-19809 GCF_002157705.1 Plasmodium gonderi
TAATATATATGTTCTTTATTATTTTTACAATTAAAAATATATCATAAAAATATTTTACTTCACAAACACTTACTCCGATGTATAATATTCAGGATATATAATTTTAATTATATTATAAACGGAATAATATGATAAAATATATATATTTGAAAAAAAAAATACAATATAAAATTATAGATAATATATTCTTTAAAGTAAAGTAGCTTTAAATTCATTGTTATCATCAATATACTGTTTTTTGATATAAGCTGATAGATTTATTAAATGATTAAATGAAATTTTAAAAATTAAAACAATGATATATTAACAATAAATTACTATGTAAAAATTGTATATAATAAATAATATGGAGAATAAATTATTAATAAATACATAAACAGTGGTATACACAATAAAATGTTAAAATGATATTCATCCTTAAATAAATTTAATATAAACGTATATTCATTTAATAATTAAATATACATAAATACAAATAAATATATTTTTATAAATTATTAAAGCAAATCCACATAATATGTATAATACATGATATAATAAAATTTACATAACAAGACCGCATTTTTCTTAATCGATATGAATGAAAACTGAAATATTAATATAATTCAAGCAATCATAATAAAATATCTATAAATTAAGAACAGTAGAATAATGGATATAAATAAAAACATATCACTTATATAAAAGACACAATAATGAAAAACATATACATATAAAAAATAAAAAATAATCCATAAATAATTTAAAAAAAAAAAAAAAAGCATGAACAAAACTAAAACACTGGACTCTATACTCCGAACACTAAATCAAAACTCTGTACTCTAAATCTAAATCCTGAACCTAACCCTGAATTTTCTATTCTCTGTAAAAAAAATATCCTAATTGTCTTAGGGGAGGGTTATTAATATATATGCTATAGAGTGCACAATTTTCATAACATATAAACCTATATGTTTCACATAAATTGTGTCTGTATATATGTACTTTTTGATTTTTATTAGATATATAATTCTTTTTATTATTTTTTTTTAATTATATAAAAAAATTTTGAATTATATAATTGTAATTTTACGAACATAGTTAATGTATAAAATATTAATGTCTGTTTCTTTATTAGTTGTAATAACAAAAGATAATTCTTAATTATGCCAATAGATTATTATTACATTGTGAATCATGATAAACACTACAAAATTATTTATTTTATATGATAATATTTATAAATATATATGTTATTTATTATAATGTATTATCAAATACTTATGATACTTTTATGATATTTTATTTCATTTTTATTATTTTTTTCTTTTTTTTTTTTAAATACAATTATTCTTAAATATTATTGTTAAAATGAAACTATTCTGTATTCTTTAGTAGGAATCATACGTTCTTTATATGTACCCTATGGAGGTACATTCTCTTTGGTACTTATTATGAAACAATTTATTTTGTGTGATTTCTGATGAATCCATTATGTACATTTTACCTTTTTTTTTTTTGCTCCACATTCTCCTTATTCTTGTTGTTGCTTGTAATAATGAACCATACTGAATATACTGATAATGTAAGAGCAATTAAATATATACGATTATACTATTTATTTTATGGGAGTTTTAAATAATTATTTGTAATGTAAATTTTAAAGAAATTATAAAATAAATTAATTAATTTTGGATTTAACCTTATACACAAAAAACATTATCATAAATACTGTAATAGTTATGATAATTAAACTTAAAATAATGGAGGGTGTATTTGTCGAAATTGTATGATATGGGACTGTGCGTAATTCTTTTTTTTCTATTATTTGCATCATATTTTTTATATTTTTCTCCATAAAATTAATTAACAATTCACGAAAACTGTCGTTTTGTGAATACATAGGCATTTTTGATAATTCCTTGTATTTATTAAAACAAGCAGAATTTGAAGTGCATATATTACCTTTCAATATAAAGTATGTATATAGTTCTTTCAAATTTTTCAATATGGAATATAGGTCGTCATGAAGATCTTTAACTTGGTTCTTACATGCATCAGACACATTCATAAATTCATTTCCTTTGGTGTGATCAATGATTTTTTGGTAAGCCTCATTACAATTATTGACAGAGCAACCATAATACTTTAGTATATCTTTTAGCAGATAATTGAAATATTTACAGCTCGTTTCTTTTTCAGGGGATTTTTTATCCTTTATATAGTCTAAATAAAGAATATGTTTTTTACAATCTGATATAAATTCTCCCCCATATTTACTGACCCCCCATTCATTTTTAACATGACTACAGAAATTTTGAAGTTTAGAATCTTGAATGTTTTCTCTAATATTTGCATGTTTTTCATAATCCGTCATGCAACCAGAAAATATATCCTCAAATTTGAACTAAAAAAAAAGAATCAATGCATATAAAAAATTAAAATAATATTTATAAAAAAGTATTTTTTCCTAATTTTATTTACACAGTATTATTTTAAATTTAATTAACTTGAATTGTGATCAATGCTAATGATAGGAACATACGTCATGTTCATTATGTCCTGAGGTAGACATTATACTATTTTATGCAACTTATACAAGATAAATTTTATATTTTTTTAATGACAGGATTTTACACGTAAATGTATGATAATTAATATTATATATATATAAGATATTTTAATATACATTACTAAGTTTAAGGGTGTTTTAAATTTATATTTTTATTTTGTTCTTCCTATTTAATATAATATCAATTCACCATCACTTCTGGATAAGGAAATCTAGCATTTACATTATTAAATAATACGAGTAAAAGATATGTATCTCTGATATTATATTAAAACACAGAATGGGAAAAAATATATTTTGTATTACAGTTATACATACAACACATATATAACAAATTAATTATTCAATATAGTAAGCTCGGAAATATATGTATTAATATAATCAATATTTTTCAGCATAATATATATTTATATGTCTCTTTCTTTTATGAATATATTAGAAATATATGGATATAGGTAATAATTTATTATTTTTGTAAAGTAAATATAAATACATTTTGTAAAATGTTGTATTCTTATTTTTATATTTATAATAAAATGTATATTTTTTGATTTTTATTCTACGTACTAAAAAGGAAAAATATGTTTATATGTAAATACAAGCACCTATTATTTATATAAAATAAAATGTTTAATAAAAAGATATATTATTATTTAAAAATAATGGGATAATTTTAACTTATACTGACAAAATTATAAACATTACAATAATAATTCTTTTAAATGTTGTAGGTATTTCATATATTTTATATTTTGAGCTTTTTCATTTATCCATTATCTATATCATTAATCTAATATATAAAACATACAGCAAAACATTATAATTAATTATAGCTATATATGTATTATACATATTAAGAAAACATAGATTTCATTTAAAATCAACATCATAGAACAATTAATTTTGTAGAAGACCCTATGTAATATATAATTATGGAATATATTGTATATTTCTATCTTTACAATACATATAATGTATATATAAATTTTATTATATAAGCATAATTCTGAAAACGGAAGAAAAAATAATTTCCATATATATCTAATGCTGAGCAAACAAAAAAATATTCAATGTATTTTACATTTATTTATTTTATTAACACTCTAAAAAAATGTGTCCTTACATTATACAAACCTACAATAAAATTGCAACATATATCAAAAAGTATATATCATATCAATGAATGTATATAATTTTTTGGAGTTCATGTTTCGAAGATAAATTATATTTTGTAACTCATACAATACGTTTTTTCCCTTTTTTTTTAAGGATATCATATACATTATATTTATATTTGCGTATCAACATCAACCATGTATATCGAAATTTAAATAATAAAAAACTTTATATATATATATATATATGTATCACCTAAAAATAATAATGATTAAATCAAAGAAAAAAATTCTGGATATTTGGAGATAAAAAATACAAAATAGTATTTCTGTAGTTAACATTTCATATATTGATGGAATAATTAATTAAAACTTCAAGGTACTTAACATTAAAGTATATGGGATAAATACATTACATTAAAAGCAGTAAAATATATTGATTTTACTTTTTATAAAGAAATTCTGAAGGAATAAAATATTTATGTTTCTTATTTTTCACATATATATAACACATTATAATTATGATTTTCTATATTATATAATTTTGAAAAACATTATATATTCATTGTATGACAGATTTGTACATAATTGATATTTCATTCCCAAAGCTATAAGAATTATATGCTTTATTATACTATAAATGTTATATTTATGGATAAATTACAATATGAGAACATAATATATTGTGTACTCTTATTTTTGTTATTTAGTGCTAAATACTAGTGTCAACTCGTTAGAGTGTATTTTTAATAGAAAATCAAAATGTATTATTATTTTATATAACAAAAATATTACACAAGTAGATATAGTATTATTTACAAATTTATCTTTATAATTAAAGTAAAATCGGAATATGCGAAATCATGATATACTGAAGTAAATCATAAACAAGAGACATTTTCAAGTTTAGTATTCAGCGTTCATAATTTAGTTTTTGCCGCCTAGGATGATGAGTTAGATATTTTTTTATTACATACATATTTTTTTTTTTTTAATATTTGTGTAATAGATTGATTGAATACATATTTATATCAATGTAAAAAAAAATTTCTATGCATATATAAATGAGATATTTATTGATAATGTATTTGTACATACCATATACATTAATGCTTTGGAATTTTCTACATGATCATAGTTTTATGTTAACATATATTATTACTTATATATTTATAATCATATATTAATTATACATATATGTATATTTATTTTTTGTATCAGTTATTTTTTTATATATTAATTATTATATAGTACTATAACAAGCCTTTCTAAAAAATAAATAAATATTTATAACATAAAAATAACTTAATATAATATATTCATTAATCCTTATATTGGAGTACCTATGTACATAATTATTTTATTTATAATTTTAATACGTATAAAAACTGAATTCAAAAAAGTAAGAACAAAAAATATATCTATATATATCTAGGTATAATCGGGTAATGGAAATTTATTATCTATATAAGCCAGATAGAACTATGAATGAAATATATAAATATATTATTTTAATTTTATAAAAATATTGCTTTTTTTAAATTTTTTTTTATATAATTATAAATGCATTCTTTCTTAAATTAACTAATAGCTAGATCATAATTATTATGTTTAAAGATAAGAAATAAGCACATTGAATATTTTTTATTTTAAAATTATTATTTTGAGTTTTCTTTAAAGCTGAATAAACACTTTATTATGATATTAATATGATAGTAATCCTTTTTTATTTTTATTACATTTCTGGAAATATTTATAATAGGGAAAAAGAATTTTACGGGGTGTAAAAATCAATATTTTAATAATTACATCATGTAATGTTCCATCCGTTTTTGCATTTATTCATTTTATTGTAATTATCGTAATTACAATCATTCTAGAAAGTACTAACAATTTGAAGATATATACTACATATAGATATAATTCAAAAACTAATAAACATTATTATAACATTTAATATAATTTAAGGAAAAGATTAAGAATTTAGATGTTTCACGCATATTTTTAAATATAATATATCCATAGAAAAAAGAAATTATTTTTTTATGTATTTACAATTTACTATGTGACATATGTTTCGGACATACTTATATAACCTATATTACATATTAAAAAATAAATTCAAATTATGTATTAAGCAAGCATGATATTATAACATGTATGTTTCTCTGCACTGAAAAGATTATAAAATTTAGCACATAATTCATAATTTATATTTACTGAATTCATAAGTGAAAGGAAATATTATGCCTCATATTGTTAAAATGCTTCTCAAAAAGCACAAAAAGTTACTTTTGTTCAAGTAAAATTGAAAAATAAAATAATCAAGAAAAAACATATATATCACATGCATAAATATATAATTTAATTATAGAGTTATATGCAATAAATAAGATATAAAATTTATTTATTCCTAGATATCATGATTCATACCTTATGTTTCCCTTATATTATTAAAATTTATATATAAATTTATGTATTATGATGAAGAATATTTTACGTATTAGTACATGTTGTTAAAATAAATAATATAAATTAGTAATTATACTATACATATACAGTATATATATATGGACATAGAAATAACTAAATTATACATAATAATTTTTTATAATAGACAATAAATAATGTTAATATATGTATATATATAATAAAAAAATAACATATTTATATATTTAATACACATTTATTTTACAGAAGTCTTCATAATTAATGAAATACATGATAAAAAAAATTTCGTATAATGTATAAAACGCAATTAAGGATCATATAAATTTATATATATCAAATTGTTCACATGTCTTCTTTATTTAAATAATTATAAATAAAATATTTATGTAATTATGTATGAATGCAAAAACACTTTTCATAAAAACGAATAAAATGGAAATTTTTAGTTCTATGAACTTAGCAATAAATTCAAAAGATAATCCTAATATGCTGAAATATTGTATCATAAAATAGACAACTCAAGTTTTTTTATTATTTTATATTATATATGAATTATTTTATTTTTACATGATATATTTGATGGAAGAATTTTGAAAAGAGGTTGATTATATTATTCTGTATAAGTTATAAAAAGAACCCTTTTTTTTGAATTAGAAATATAATAGTAAATCTAAGGAGAATTATACAATATATTATAACTACTATTCCAAGATATTCTTCTAGATATTTCTGAATTTTGCATTATATTCTTTGCACCTTTGAGAAGATGCCATTCATTCATTATATTTTTTATTCCACGATGCGGGCATGAATTATATAACGTGAACTATTTCGCAATAGAAAAAAGTACGTATTAAAAATATATTAATATTATAATTTTTTTTTTTTTTTAAAATGATTATTATTTTATATAAATATATGTATAAACACCACATATAACCTTATAAATTATAAATAACAAAACGGGTATTATTAATATTAGAATAGTTGATATCATAGCAGTTTTGGATTTACTAGTTCTTGGAGAGTGTAACCGTATGATCTCATTTTTTTCACAAGGTAACTTATTGCATTTTACATTAATACACTCATTAGTTAAATTTGGTATTCTATTATACTGATCTTTTATATGATTTAATGCTTCACAAAAATAACTTTGAGTGCGGGATTCACAAGTTTTATGGTGTTGTTCATATATATTTAAACATGCAACAAGGCAATCGCACTTACTTTTGCCAGACGGGTAAGATGAATTTATTACGTAATAAATCATGTTATTCATGTCATTTAAATCGTTCAATTTTTTCAATTTATCTTCTGAAATAGCAAAATGCTTATAATTGTGGCACATATTGCTGCCATAACCTTTTACTATATTAATGAGTTTTATATAAAATTCATTCGTTTTATCACTTCTATTACTTTCCTTAAAAAATTTGTACAGCCAATAATACAAGTAAAATCAAGATATTCGCGTAGATACATCATCGGGATTACCATTAATTGTATATGCAAATGACAAAGCTGCTTTGCACTTATCTTCATTGAATTTATTATTTTCTAAAATTCCAGTTGCTGCAATACTTCCTAAAGTACAATCATCACCATGAAACACCGTTTTTTTTTCATAATTTTCTATAGATTTATTATAAGCAGGAAATTCCTTTACGATAGTGTACTAAAAATAAGTAATGAATAAATATAAAACATTTTATGCTCTTAAATAGAATTTTTCGTATTACATATGGAAAATGCAACTTCTATTCTCATATTATATATTAATAATAATAATAACTTCAATCAAATCCATTGCAGAAAGTACAATATAATTTTGAGCATAATCTAAAAATAATAAAGATATTTAAAAAAATGTATATATATGCTTCATTTAAATAAAGGATATAGAATAAGGAAGTTTACTGTACCTTTTTTAAAATAAAAGAATATGTAAAAAATATGTATCAATACTCTTGATTATTAATAATTATTGTGTTACTAATATAGTAGGAAACAGAAGTGACAAACTATGTATCTTATTAATTATTAATATTATATAGAATGGAAAAATATATATACTTTATTTAGAATAAATAATTTATGTCTATATAAAAGGTATAATATTATTGCTTTCATGGTAAGTAAAAATTATATAGTTTAGATAAACCTTCATATAATGTATGTATATATATTGTTAATATATAATATTAATTTGAATATGTACGTAATTGCATATATAATATCCACTAGTATAATCTATTAGGCTTAACACATTTACCTTTTAGATACATGCTTAATTAACATTGAATCATTAAGTAAAATGGATTATATGATCATCTTGTGAATTCTATCTTTTTATATGAATTACTTATAATTACACTGAAAAGTTTGTATTAATGTCTCTATATATTATAATATATAGAAAATATTGAATATTCAATATAAATTTATACTCAGTATTAACATTTTTATTCATTTATTTATTTTTTCAATTATTTTTACTCATATATATATTTATTGTGTAATTAAAATACAAATATTTTCTATGAATCTCGAAAGTTCCGCTTCTTTTTACATGTAAATACATAAAAGAAACGCGGCTTGTATAAAAAATATATAACATAGCTACAATTGCCACAACTTAACATTTTATCATTCTAACATATCACATTATATAATTGCATAACATAATAATAAATATGTGTGTTGCAAATAAGAAGTTTATAGTACACTGAATATATATATTCCTTATGCTTTTATATTGTTTATACATAATCTAATTTTATTTGAAAAATAGAGAATCTATTTATTTTTCTTATTTTAATGTGCTCAATTTTAAAACAAGGTAAATGTAAATTATTATATTTGTACGCATGTTGTTTAAGCATTAAAAAAAAAACTTTTTTTATTATTTCCAAAATAAGTATAGCATACAATAAAAAAAAAATTCTTAAATCATTTTTTCATAAAAAAAACAATATATGTAAAACTTTTTTTCAATTTATCATATATATAAACATTTATTTTTATGTTTATGTAGAGACACCACAACGTATGAATTATATTAAAAAAGATACATCAGGTGATGAATAACTTTTGCTATGATATTTATTACATAAGTTATGATAATAGATATGAATAGAATTAAATAATTATATTTAACATATTTATTTCTTATATTATATTTATGTTTAGTTATTATTATGTCACATATTCATAGGAAGTTTTATGTATTTTAATGAATTTCATATATTACAACAATAATATGTACGTTACTTCCAAAATATTTTAAGTGTACAATTTTATTTATATTCTTATTACTTATACGCAGTATATATTTTTATGAGTACTCATGCTATTCACAGATATATTAGATTTAATAATCGTTTAATACATACATATATATATAATTTATTGATGTTAATTTACGATGAATCTCTGAACATTCAGATATATATAACTGGTATATATTAGCAAATTTAAGAAAATTCTTCAACTTTGTGCTACACAATTGAAGATTACTAATGAATTATGAATTCTTATATATTAATAAATATATGAACTATAATATAATAATAAACAATATTTTATCATAATATTGTAATACATATGTAGGGGTATTTGAAAAAAAAAAATTCAATTGAAAATATTTGCTTCTTTTATGTGTTACTTATCATTGGCTGGTTAATGAAGAATACATGACAAGCAGAAATTTTTTTAGTTTCGATATACATAATAATTTCATAAATAAGGTATAATAATGTATGAATAATGTTAATGAGAATAAAAAAATATGAAATATATGTTTCATTACGTTTAATATTACTATTGTTGTAAAATACAATAATAATTTTTGATAAGAATAGATTCTTTGTTCTTATAATTTAACTACATACAAATTAATTCTAAGAGTAAATAAAATATTGAATTAATATTATTGATTATTATTGAAATAAAGATTATAATTAATATATATTATATAATTTTATTGATATCTATAGTAACATAAAAAGTGTTAAAACGTCCTTGTAGATTTTACAGCAATCACTTGTAAGGAATAATGCACAAAAGTAAATTACTTAATAAACTATGCTTATGAACATTTTAAATTAACAAAGAGTTATATTATAAAGTATAGAAATGAAATGTATTTCAATAAATAAATTGTATATTATCGCTATAATCTATATGCAAGGAATAAATAATTAAACGTACACAAAAAGGAAGACTCTTATGCTAAAGAAAAAGTTGAGGCTTTTAAAAAATTTAATAAAATTAGTATGATTACTGAGCTAATGTAATTAAAAAATTTATATTATTCTATAAATATGTAGTACAAAATGAAAAAAATATATATAAAGTGAATTTCATAATAGTATTAATATAAATTATATAAATATATTGCACTTAGGTACTACATAAAAATTTATTATGTACACATATGTAAATGTGTTATTAAAATTACCTTCTTTAAATAATTATTTAGTCAGGAAAATTTTATAAAAACTAAAAAATATAAGAATAATTACTAAAATTCCTTAACCATCGATGCTCAATTCAAACACATTATATCTTTACTAAGTTATTGTATACACCGTTTATCTATAATATGATTTAACTCCTTTTATAATACAACAAAATTGAAATATTAATTTTAGTTAATATCTAAATTTACATATCATAATAATACATATATTGTTTTATTATATTCATCACGTATTATACTCCTTCATATATATTTTAGATGTATACACTACGACAAAAGTTATGGGTTTCTTATAATGCTAATTATGTAAGTTATATATATGTACACAAAATAGACATTAATTGCGCAATAAATATAATTTATATAAAAAATATAATTTATAAAAATTATAATATTTTAAAGCTAAATGTATGCTATAAATATTTTTATTTAAGAACATAAATATATATATATATGTAATTACGATATAAGGTATTTGATAATATTTTATCATTAAAGTGATATATTAATATTGATCAATCGTTCCTATATTTTTATGATTTACTATTTTTATATTCTATGTATTTCCTTAAGTTATATTATAATATATATATGATTAATTTTCTAATAGTTCTGTTATATTTGTATAAATAAATCTGTTTGTGTCATACTATAATTTAACTGGAATCAAGTTTTCCTTAGTATTATTGTATACTTTATATAAGGGGGTATTTAATTTTTAAATATTTTATTTTTTTTTATTTTTTTGCCTTATTTTATATTTATTATATATCTTACTACAATGTATTTGCTCATATTCTTCTTGTTTAATATCAAAATTTATTTGTTGTTTTAATTAGACATAAAAATCAGTTATTTCCTTAAAAAAAATATTTTATATAATCATAAAAATATAAAATTATTATTGAATTTTTCTATGTTTTTCTATTTAATTATTATATAATATAAAGGTATTTAGTATATATTTAATTTATAGTACTTTTTCACAAACGAATATAATTATAGTTAATTATGTCGGTACGTTTTAAAATTTACATTACTTGCATTTTTAATTATTTTTTTAAAATAATTAAAAGGAATTCTATAGTTTTATTATTTTATTCATATGGTTTTATTTTTATAATTATTTTTTCAATTTCTCTAACAAATTCTCTCCAGTAGCTTCATTTATTTCCTTAAAGTATTGTTATAAAAATTAGCTTATTTTGATAGTAGTACTCTTCTATGATATAAGAAATATGGCACCTCCTATTAGTTTAGTCTTGGGATGTTTTATAAAATGAATCTATTATATTTTATATTCATTATTTTTATTTTTGATGAACATTCTTTTTAACTATATTACTCTTGGTTGTACATATAGGTCCCATCGGATTTAATAAAAAAAAGATGAGAAAAGATATTCTGAGCTAATTGTTTTATCATTTATATAAATTTATCAAGGTAATATGTAACTCTAATTATATAAAAATATATATTGAATAAATTTAATTTAAATTTAACATTATACACATGAACATAATTATTAATATAGTAAAAGTTAAAATAATGAAGCTTCTGCCTATCCGTGATGTTATTTGCCCTTCTGATAAAATCCTGTGTAGTGCGCTTTTCCCCTGTATTTTGGTTGTCTCCTCTACTTGGGTTGTCAGCTGTGCTCTTTTTGTACCTCTTCTTTGTTTTGCACCTTTACTTGTCTTTTCAGCTCTACTGGATTTCTCAACTCTTTTGGGGTTGTGATAGCCTTAGAAGTTGGTTGAAATATTTAAATTTTAATAATTTAAGGGCACATTTTAATATATCTATCATTAAGTTTTGTAAGAATATCTATGAAAGCTACATTATCATTTTAATTGAAATATTTTAAATGTTTTATATAAGTACCAAAAACTCTAATGTCTACACTCCAGCAAAAAGACATTATGTTATTAATCCTCATATAAAAAGTTTCACATAATATATCAAGATGATAAAATATTTTACAATTTTCCTGAAGAATTTCTATAATTTTCCTCTCACATATAGGAAGTACCTTAATAATTTAATTGTATCTTGCTTTTTTCAATTTATCGTAAAAATCATTTATTCCACTACAATTATTAATTATAGATATTATGGCTTCCTTCATTTGTAATTGAAATATTTACAACTTGTATCTTTGTTTTTTCCACCATTCAGTTTCATTTGGTAAAAATAGCCGCCAAGGTCATTGCATGATAACAGAACTGCAACTCAGATCTTTGATATTTTTGTACAGTAATACCAATATTTTGGCATACATGTAACATCCCCATATTATTCGCACCTCGATAATACCTATTTTGGGTATTATGATAATCGTTTGAGCACACGTTAATTATTGGACGATAATCGATCTAAGTACACAGGATGCATTTCATGCAAGATTTTAAAATATTATATTTTTATGAAAATTTAATTTTATACAATCTCGCATAAAAAGGTGTTTAATATAATATAATAAAAAGTAAAAAGATTATAACATATAGTAACGTACATTCGTATTCTCATTTATTAGCTCAGGTATTTCGTATTACATATGTGAATTAGTATAGTAAATATATTTTTTTTACATATTATACGCATTTATGTGTTCAAAATATAATAATATTATACTCATGGAATATTTATTAATTTTATAATATTCCAATGTTTATAAAAAATTTTGGACTTTATTCTTACAAACAGTTCTATTGAAAAATATGTTAAAATATAATATTATATTATCCTATAGATATTATGAAATCTATATGCTATATAAATGTACAATATTAAAAATAGTTTCACAATATTATCATTTATATATCAAATTTAAATTGTAAAATCTATATACGTAATAATTATATATATATTGCATCAAAATAATGAAATATAATTCTCTATAAAAATAAATAATAACTACATGCGTATAATAATTATATTTATACTATAGTGCTTATTAATATATTTCTAATACATTGGATAACAATGGATTTTATTATAATGCAGGAATTTGCATTATATTTCGAATAAGTTTTTGATTTGTAGTTTTGTTATTATATCATTTGATGCAATTCACCTGTTTATAGTATTTTATTTAAGTTCTGGTAAAAAATGATATGTATGAAATAATGTAGTTTATTTATGTATATTTTGTTTCTATTTATAAACATTATTCATCAATTAAATATTCATTAATATTATATAAAAATTATGTATAATTATATGATTCAATGTAATTTAACATTTTAATAATATTCATACTATTTTATAGTTATATATCCATGATAATCCTAATCATTTTTTTTCTTATATATTCATATGCATATAGAAGAATAATATAATGATTATATTTCATAAGCACATATGTGCAATATTCTAATACGAAATATGAATTTTTTACTTTACTCTCATGATTATTGTATAATTATTTATATTTTATTTTATATATATTAAAGCAATATGTATAATTAATGATATAATAACAAAATAACCATATCAGAATAAATTTAGGATAAAAAATATTCATGTATTCTTATCTTCATTATTAATTTTGAAAATAAAATTACTTTTATTATTTCTTTATTAATGCACATTTTTTGAACATATTATATCATATTCGAATATAAATATTCTATATATTATAATATTTTTTTTGAATGTAAAATAAATAATTCCTATATGAAATACTCCATTGTATGTATAAATAATTTTATACACATTATTATTAATATGGTTATCTTTTCAATTAATATAAGTAATGTTCCATCATTATACTTTTTCTTATATTAATGTTATTTTTTATTAAATCTAAAAGGGTATAAATTACGTAAAAAAATAATAAGTACAGAACCTGTTAATCACAATAATTTACTGTATTATATATTTATTAATTTGTGCCAATAGTGTATTAATGGGAGTAAATTCATTAATATTTATATATGAATAATAAACAATTATTATGAAATAACTTCAGTATATGTTACTTTAATTTACTACGTATTTATTTCAAAATAATAAATATAATTTTATAATAATATTTATGAATATACTATATAATAAATTTGCGGTTCATAATAAGTATTATAATGCATTAAGTACAACATTCACATTGTGTTTCATATACATTGATTTCATCACAACTTCAGCACATTATTAAAAGTATTTTCATTTTCTTATCATAATTATTAATAATGTGAAGAATTTCATTTAATAATCTTCATAAAATACCAAATTATATAATCATTATATATATAATATGGCTCATACCAAGTAAATATATATATATGAAATTAACTTTTTTATTAATCCATGATAAATAATTAGTATATAACATATAAATTATTCTCATACATATTGTGAAGCATATTGATTTTTTCTAAAATTAATACTAATATAATGCTTTATAATGAAAATTTATATATGAATCCACTTTAAATTAATTACAATATATTTATATATGAAAAAACATGTAATATAGTTTTGAATTATAATCTAGTGCAACACATATCCTACTTTATTATTATATTAGCTATTTATAAAAATGACGAAATTAGAACTTGTTTTGTAATGCATCATTGTTACTTCGGGAATAAAAGTAACTATATTTTAAGAGTAAATGATAAATCTTGGTAAATGGAAAAGGATATGTATAGGGAAGCTTTAAACAAATAAAAAAGTTAATTATATAAAATTATAAGGAAACTTGAATACAGTAAGACTTTATATCATTAGCAACAGATAGGATGATATAAACATGGTATAATACAATAACTAGTGTATCATTATAATGAACGAATTGTGTAGTATAATAAATTATACTATATTCATTTAAAATTAATGTAACATTACTTTGCATATTATTAAATATTTATCAAATAATGCAATTTAAAATATAAAAATAATGGAGGTTTTTTTTCCCCTAACATATGGTTAAATAAGTGAAATTATTTGTTTGCGTAAATATATCATATAATAATTAGAAAAAGCAATTATGTAAATGTGGAAATTATATTATTGTCCAATTTAATTATATAATAATTATAATTTTCATATACTGTTAATAACTTTATTAACCTAGTAATTATATAGGTGGTTCCTCGGATATATAAAGGATATTATATTAATTTTAAGCATTTAATATTGAATATGCAATTGATAAAATAGTTGATGAAACATTCAGCACATAAATGTAAAATTATGTTTTGTTAAAAATTAAAAAATGAACGCATTGTGAGAGATATATATTTTTTCCTTTACTTAGTAATTTAAGTAAATGTATAATAAGCATATTAAATATTTTATACGCATGCTCAGTGTTATATATATATATTCATAAATTAAAGAATATCTTGATGATTAGGGATATAACTAATATGACATAATATATTTACAATAAAATTTTTATTTTATTATGCATATTTAATATAAAATTTTTGAAATGAACTCCATAGTTTGTTACTATATTTTAGTAATGATATTAATATTTATGAAAATAATGTCTGAAACAAAGCATCACAATAATTCTATATATTAAGCGGTATCATTATCAGCATTTTTCGTGTAATGATAGGTATATATATAATCGTTTCTTATAAATTATGATTCAATAAAATGATAAAAAAGTATAGAAAAGTTATTATTATAGTTCTCAGACCATATAAAATTAAGCAAGCTATACATAATTAGAATTAAAAATAAGAAAAAATTCATTTGGTTATACTAATAAAAGATAGAATTGAAACTCATATTTTTGAAAATTTACTATGAACGCACTAAAAAAGTAAATTTTAAAAATATATTATAAAATAGTTTCATATAAATAACATGGATTATTTTGAGCAATAGTCTGTCAACTTTTTATGGAGGGTACATTTTGTAATAAATAATAATATGTATACTGTAATACTATATTCTTTTGCTTAATATATTTTATAAAATTTGAATGAAATTTTAAATTTATAACAATTGAAGTACATGAAAAAATTTATTAATGTATTATTAAAATGTTTGTTTTATACGTGTACTCTTTTGAAATTTTTTATTTTTATTACAAAATTTTATTTAATTTATTCCA
This sequence comes from Plasmodium gonderi, assembly GCF_002157705.1. Classification (NCBI taxonomy): domain Eukaryota; phylum Apicomplexa; class Aconoidasida; order Haemosporida; family Plasmodiidae; genus Plasmodium; species Plasmodium gonderi. The sequence goes on from NW_021629086.1 coordinate 16,674, forward strand.
TAACATGTTTATAATTAACAAAATTGAAGCAGTTATGTAACGGTTCACGAAATGGAAAAGAATTATAGTGATTAATTTTTAGATATCAAGGAAAAGTATAGAAAATTATATATACAGAGCATTGCATTTCAACGCTTAATATATATAATAATTATAGAAATTGAAAGGATAATAATGTATAAAAAAATTTATAAGAAAAATAATATATGGACAAGAATCATATGTGTAGAATATAAATATTTATAATTATAATCTATGAAAATTATATAAATAATTTTAAACATTAACTATAATATATTTCTTTTTTAATGAATCAAGCGAATTTTATCATATGAATGTTGTTATTATTGATATATAGAATTCATTAAATTTATATGAAAATTAAGGTATTGTTTATTCGTTATAATTTCTTTTTTTTAATAATACTATTTATATAATTACGAAATTAAATTATACATACATATTTATAGCGTTAAAACATGATTATTATAGGTGTTTACAAATTTGTCATTTAGACACTATACGAGGTAACAAAACATATATACTTAATTTTTTAGTATAGAAAACATTTATAACAAAAATAATAAGCATAATTTCATTAGCAACTTATCAAACATATTTTTTTATATATATAAGGAACATCAATTTTATTAAACTATATTCTTGTAATTATTTTAGCATTATTTAGATATTTTATAATAAAATAAAAGTATAATTTTGTATTATATGAAAAAAAAATAAACAAGTATTCCATGCATTTTTTATGCAAATTCTATTATTATTTTTCACCATACATAGATATTATATTAAAATTTATTCATATAACAGTACATATCACAATATATATTATATTCCATTTTTCTTTTATGCTATTCCATATGTTTCATGTATATTTTATGATTAGATACATACATGTGTCATATTTATTAAATTTTTTTAAAGAAAAAAAAATTTATTCTTTAGAAATATAATTTAATTTGAAATGTTATTTTATGTTATAAATAATATGGTAATAAACATCATATACAAGAGAATGAAGGATATTAATAGCACCGAAGTAATTACAATGAAAAAAAGGAATGAAATATTCTTTTGTATTTGAATCTATGGTTTCCTAAATCCACAAATTTTTTTTTGTCCTGGCGTGATATTATTATTTTTAATATCATATACTTCTTTACTATATTTATCATCTATGTTACTTTCGCTTTTATATTTATGAAAATTTTATAGAGATCTTGTTTGAAATTGTCAAATTCATGAAGTATATATATGACCTCTAGATTTTTCCGAGCGTCCATATATGTAATACTAAAATAATTTAATATATCATCAAAATAATTTTTTTATATATAGCTAATAATTTTACATTATGTAATTTATTATTATATAGCAAATAATACAGTGAAATATGCCACCGTTACCTGATTTAGAATTATTATATAAATATATGAATGTGACATGTGTACGTATAACAAGCATCAAACATCTGATGTATATATATTTTTCTCTGTATTAATAATATTATTGTGAGCTTGTTTTTTTTATTTCATTTAGATGCATTTTTTTATTATATTTCATATTCTATAAAAATTAATTTATAATCACATAATAAATAGAGAGAAATTAAATTATTATAATAAAATGATTTGTATTTCTTTCATTAAATTCTAACAATATATTGTGAAATAATGTATGCAAATATCATTATATGTCACTTTATATTGTATAAATTCAATTATTGAATTGATAACCTTATCTATGGTGTTATTAAATTTTTTTGAGGTATTATAATTATGTACATAATAGTATAAATATTTATTGTTAAAAATGCATATAAATATCATGAAAAAACATAATTTCAGATTTTCAAACTTTAAATTAATGTAAAAATATTATTAAATGTGATATTCCAATTTTTAAATTTGTCCATAAGTTTAACAGCTAACTTTTATGACAAAATATATGTTTTCTTAAATATAATATTTCAAAAGGGGAATCTTATATACAATAATTAATAAATATAATTAAATTGATAAATAAATAAAATATAAAATTTGAACAAATGTATTAAATGCATACAACATAATTAACATATTCAAAAAACAGTAAAAATTATAATAATAATATATTTATTAATTCAGCATGTGCATAGATAATACTTTTCTCTAATATATTGATTTTTATAGAAATATATAAAAAAATGAAATAAATAAACATATATTATCAGGATATAACAATCATCTTATTTTTTAGAGATATTATGTAAACATGTTAGAGTAAATATTATAAATTAATCATGTTATATATATTCATGAAAAAGGGTATTCATTAACATATTATTATATATTATATATCAGTTTATTATTCAATTTAAATTAATATATTGTGTATATATAATGAATTTCATTCATAATATAATTTAAGTAGTTTAAAAAAATTCTATAAATTCTATAAATGTTAAATTAGTTCAGAAGCACAATATTAATTATAATACGATTAATATTATTAATTCAATCATAAATCATATATGCGAATGCATGATTAATTTGTAATACCACATCAAATAACAGTATAATATAATAAATTAATAATAAATCATTATATGTAATAATTTAAAATAATCAATATCTTTATATAAAATAAACAAAAAATAAATATATAACATATAAGGGTAATAATTTTAAAATAATTATTATAAAATCATTATAAGAAAATAAGATATTATAAAATTATTTGACTGATAATCATAATATATATATAAAATTTAATATTTATAATGTATTTTATGGTATATTATATATGAGAATACATAAATATATTCAGCCTCATAGAATATATATTTAATAATTTATAATTTACTACGTATTACTGATAATTTAATAATTGATAAATATACAAAATAATAATACACAATTTTCACAGAAAAGAATTACATACCCTGCATATAACTAAATAAAAAATGTAACACCCAAATCATAAACATTCAACGATAAATATCAAATTCTTAATCATAAGACATGTACGTTAAAATCTAAACATATAATATTTAAAAACATCATACTATAGCTTATCTCTTAATTTATATATTTTCTTTTCGAATTTCTTCACTTTAGGTTACTATATGTTAATATAT
>NW_021629086.1:19920-39006 GCF_002157705.1 Plasmodium gonderi
TTATTTTGTTTATTCTTCTTTTTGATTATATTCGATGCACTATGTTGTAAAATTGATACATGAGCTTTATAGTGACAAGAAAAAAAGAATTATATTTTTACGTCCATATGATTTATTTAATATAAAAATATTAATATAGATTGCATGATAAATTATAATAAATATATATTTGTACGTTTATTTTTATTTAAACCTTATACCTTAAGAGCAATACTGAAATTAATACAAATACTGAAACAAGTATAGTTCCTATTATTCCCATTCCTATTGCTTTATCTAAACCTGTACTGAATAATTCCTGAAATTTTTCATAATCTGAATTATTGTGTTGTCTTATCTGTTCCAAATTTATTTTCATCTGATCATAATCATCTCGTTTTTTAAGAATATGCTTGCAGAATGTAGAATTATCACAGTTACTATTACAATATATGAAAGCATCCTGAGTAATAAGTAAAGGCTTTTCTTATACAGAAAATATAAGTTCGGTTTCATTTTTTAACTGATAAAGTTATTAGTATATAACATTCACAAAAGATATATCTTCATATGTTTGTACATAAATATCTCCAGTATATTTATACATATTCTGACATATTTCAATAGTATCCACATATTCTGGTATATCGTTAGTACCTTTTCTCATATCATTATAACAATGCTATATACTTTTACATTAAAGATTATATGATTTTATAAGATATTTTAGTTTAAAAAATAAATAAATAAAACTTAAATTGACGTCAAATATGGGATCCTTCTCATTTTTTTTTTATATATGTGTTCTAAATATAATGCAAATACATGACATAGATTTTCAATAATTACATAATCACGTAATTTCTTGGACTTTACATTTTCTAAGAAATTTTTACACACACTAAGTATATTTTTATGTAAGCTTATCTTTTTCTCTTTTGTAGAAACTGAATTATAATCATCAGCAGATTTAGGAAATATATTTTCAAGTAATAACTGAAATAAAAATAATTATATATAAATAATAATAAAATTAAATTTTTAAAAAGGTATTTTTATTGGATCATTTACAAATAACTTAATTTTAATAAAAATAGAAACATACATCTAATAAAATATGCTCTGATGTTGATATTATATTATTAGTATATTTATTAATGGAAATCTAGTTTTAACAATTTTTTTCTTGTAAAATTCCTTGTGATACAATATAAGAATAATTACTATATTGATAATATAAGTAATAATTATTATAAACATTTAATTTTATATAAAATTTTGATCTTCATATTTTTGGAGGGGTTACTCATCTATATAATTGTTGTGTCATACATATTAATAAAAAAAGGTGTAATTTTTTCATATTAGCCCATAATAATAAAAGTGTATATATAAGCTCATAAGTCTATAGAAACAGTAAATAATAATGAATATTATTTTATATGGTTGTGCAAAAAAAAAATACTATAATGAATAATCATTTATTCTAATAATTTAAATGAAATATTGTTTTAGATTTCAGGAACTTTAGTAGACATTTAGAAAATTTACATAAGTATACATGGAATAAAAATTAAAATATATATTCTTGCTACATAAGAATTTAAAGGTTATGAGTTAAATGATTTTTATTGATATCGGATATATGCATGAATTTATATATATATTAGAACCTGAGAAGTGATATATATGTATTTATAATTCATAAGTATGGATATTAGTATATGAAATAATGTAAATTAAAAAAACACATATTTATTAGGAGTACGAATAAATGAAATGAAAAAATATTTGTAAAATTTGTTTGAACACTTAATGATTTTATTGTTTTTTTCATTATTTTATCAAATATTATTGAGTAATTTAATAATAACACAGTGCTTATAAAGGTTTTAAATCTATATTTTAAGTATTTTTTGGATTATTACATAACAACTAAGAAAATTATAACTTATTGTGATTTCTATTTATTTTCTTTATATTAGTCTTTAGCGCTTATGTACAAAAATTATCTTTTTATGTCCCTCTGTAAATACATATTCTTTATGTTTAATTATTATTTGTATTTTGCGTTAAATAATATCATAATTCTAATAATTATAAACTTTTAGTGTTAACTAAATTATGTGTAAAATAAAATATTAATATTTTATAATATATTTAATATGATGTATTTTATTCATTTAATCTTATGTTTATGCAATAGAAATGAATAAATTGCTTTAATCATTTTTTTAATATATCAATTTTATTACTGTTATTAACTCTTGTATAAATTTTTATTCTTAACATCCCATGTTTAATATTTCGAATAGGAAATAAAATATCATATGTAATATATATCCTGTTTTATAAATAATATACGCACTTAATACGTAAATTTATATACATTTTGTAATAATACAGTTTATTTTATGCATAATATGATTTATTCATTAAATTTGAAAATTCATTATATAAAAATATAAGATATATATATTTTGCACTATAAAACGTAATCGTAAATGTAGTACAGATTATTTTTTTTGGAAATATATTTTTAGTTATCCATTTTATTATCTTTAAATTATAAAACAAGTAGTAATATTTGTATACGTGATAATTATTTAATTATTTATATTCTATAAAATTATATAATTTTTCATAAAATAATTTAGTATAAGCTTTATATTATACTATATTTATTAAGAAAGATGTATATTTTTCTTTCTCATGAATCATAATATTATTACAAAACTGTTCATTCTAAAGGAAATAAATCATTATATATTTAATTTCTGCAATAATTTACAATATCAATAATATGTATAAATTCCGTATGTAATGAAGTTTTTTATATTTTAATCATAATAGAATGTGGATATATTATATAAATAAGCAAAATTTTATACTTATTATCTATAATAATTGAATTATGATAACAATATCACAAGCTATCATTTTTTGGGTCATATATAATATAAATGTATTTACTGAAATAAATATTCTAAATAAAGTATTTGGAAGAAATATTAAAATTTATAAGTATTGTGTCTATGATTAACATTATATGTAAATATGTGTTAAATAATCATGACATAAAATAATTTTTTATATAAATATTTTTTTTATTTTTTGAATTAATTCAAAATATGTTATTTTATTTGAATAATATAATTATGAGAGTGTAAATTATATTAAAATTCTTGTGTATTCATCGTTGAGCTTAATATACTATAAGGTAATAAAATAATAGTATTTGCTTATTTTTTTGAACAAAATTTAAGTTAATATAAATATAATTTATCAAATCTTCTGTGAAATGTTCTTTAAATACAACAATGTATATAAATTCTTATTTTATAACATTTATTTTTATATATAAACTTGCAGAACTGTGATAAAACATTATGGAAAACAAATAATTGTATAATTAAAGGTTCAATAATATTTAATATAATATATTATTTTATGTTAGGTTATAGTTAATATAGAAAGATATATATATGATATAAAATGAATTCTTATAATAATTACAAAATAACAGTGATAACAAGAATTAGATGAATATTTTATGTATATATTTGGAGTATAATATATATATTTATTGTTATTATTTTGATATATTATTTCCTAAATTATGCTTTATGGTTCAGCATTGTTTATAATTAGAATTAATTTTTTTTAAGTTATATGTAACTTTGCATATTACGCATACATAACTAGTTCATTTTTGCATTTCTCTCCAATATATATATTACAAGTATAAGAAGTAAAAAATATTGATAAAATTACGTTATATTCCAAATTATTTATATTATCTATTAATTATATTTTGTATATGTGGTGTTGAATCTGATAATACCTTGTAAATTCTTACAATAGTTCTATAGAGGATAATGTGAAAGTGCTTTATGAAAAATCTTTAATTTTCCAATGTTGAAAATAAAAAAATTATGCATGTCTCACATGATAGACTTATCTAGGAACTATATTATTATTGAAAAGAATAAAATGAGACTTTTATTTAAGAGATAGTTTGTTTTTTACCTAATATGTTCAATGAAATATATAATACTGGCAATAGAGGCAGTTTTAATATTTCAAATACTACCTATATAGAGATATTAAAAAATACATTTACAATCGGTATTAATACATAAAAGGTTACAGCAATTTTTTTTTCTCATTATAATATATACACATTATCAAATTTACAATCCATTACAATATAAATTCTCGAGTAATTTCTAAATTTAAGAATCAGCAAAAGTGTATTTTTGAAATAAATTTAAAGGTTTGTAGTTAATATATATTTATATTTTTAAGAACATCGATTAAAGATTCTTCAAATTTAGATAATTGGAATATAAATATATATATTGCAAAAGCATTGGTAATCAGAGCTTATTAAAAAATATGAATATTTAATAATTCTTCATTATAATGAAAAAAATGTTTTTAAATTAACCACATAATATGAGAAGCGTTAAAATGAAATTAGTTTTGTTATTTTTATGGTCGTCATAAAAATGGGTACAGAAAAAAAAAGAAATAAAAAATATTCTGCTAAAAAAGAGAATTTTAAACTATGTTAGAATAACTTATGATATAAAAGCATAAATAATGCTTTTTAGATACCATCATTTGTAGATAGAAATAACATAATGTTTTTATTTGCATTTCAATTTTCTCTTATTATAATAGTATTAGCATTTTCATTATTTAATGTGTACAATATAAATATACTTAATAGATTAATTTATCCATTTTAGTTAAATACTAATATTAATTGCTTGTATACAATGTATATTCAACGTACATTTCGGTTTTGAAGCATATATTTCTCCTCGTGCACAATACTATATAATTTAATTGCTTCTATTTATAATTTTTCAAATAATTAAGAAAAATAAAATATTTTTTTGGAGATACAACTAGAATGATGTAATAAATTAAAACTCATATATATTTAAAAAAAATACAAAAAACAGTTCTTGCAAAAGTATATATTACTTTCCTTAATATATTTAATAAATATATATAAATAAAACACCATTATTTTAAAATATATATCGTAATATTCCATACACTCTTATAGATTAAATGTGTAATAAATAGACACACTTAAATAATAGAACAGAAAATTGCGTATAAAAAAATTTACAAAGGTACTTATGAAATATACATTCAACAAGAAAAATAATATGAAGTGTGTTTTTATAATGATGTGATTAGGAATAATTATTAATATAATAATTATATATATAAATATACTTTGTTAATATTTTAATAATATTTACTTAAATTAATATTTTAATATTACTTAAGCAAAGAACATATGATTTATATTTTAATATTAGGAATATATAATTGTTATAATAAAAATTTGTAATGTCCTTAACCATATAGAAAACCTTAAATAAATAATAACCTAAACAAAAATATTTTTGGGTATACATTTTTTTTAGTTTAAGTTTATGAGAATATTATTTATATTATTATAGTTAGTAATTTAAATTAATGTGGAAGGAATATATTTATTTCATAGCAGTTTTATTATTAATATTATGAATTTTTTAGTCTCCTATAACTAAATGAATAATCATATATATATATATATATCTTATAAGAATATCATCATAAATTAATATATTTTTAAATAATTTAGTATATCTTACTTAATTCTACAGAGATATTCATACATAGAAACACGTTTTTACAATAATTCTTTTTCATATATACGATTTGATCTTTTTCTAAGGTTTGAATTTAATAATTATATCTGGAAAAATAGCAGAAAAATTAATTATTTATATGCAATTATTAATTTTTTTTAATTATACAAGAAAAAAACTATAAAAGTGCATACATTAGATAATAACAATACTATATATATTTTGGACAATACTTATATAATTTTCATTTTAAGAAATAAGAAAAAAAAAATATTTGTAATAGATTGTCTTATGGCCCACAAATTTTTAGATTTACAGAAAACATAAAATTTAATTGAAAATGGTCGTATTAAGAAATATAATAATATGTGGGAGATGAGATATTAATAATAGCTACACTATTATCACTGGATTTTAGTTATGAAAAAAATGGAAACTAAATTAATTTTTGAATTATCTATGATACGATTTTTCTGGGGAGTGATACATTTATTAGCATTCTATTAAATAAGATCCTAGTGAATGCAACTAATATGCAAAATATATATAATTATTATACCTTATATTCGTATTATGATAATAAAAGTAATTTAGTTTAATTTAAAATGTTATCTCTCATTGAAAAAAACAGTCTAAACCTTTGAAATATAGTTAATTTCAAGAATAGTAACAAAAAATTAATTATATATAACTTCCAGAAATTGACAAGTTGAAGGTTAAATAATAAATAATTTTTAATATCTAAGCTTACGCATACGGCAATTTGAATGCAATACAAATATTCACGAGTTTGTTAAATTATACATGAATACGTATTACATATTAAATTAAAACAATGATTAATTAGCAATGGAATTCATTGATTCATTTAATAAAATAATATTAGTAATAATTGCATCAACAAATAATACGTATTCGTAAATTTCAAGAAATGTTTATACATAAGAAGAATATATACTAAAATGCTGAAGCATGTAATAATAACAAATTTGTTTACAATAAAAAAAAAATGAAATTTGTTAATAAATATTATAATGATAATGTATAATAATAGTATGACGCAATATATATATGATATAAATAAAATGTTCATAAAAGAACGATTCATGAGGATATTTAGTTTTTTATATAACAATTTACGTTAAATAATTTTTTTTAATATTTTGAGCACAGTTAATGATTTTGCATGTATGTCATATCACATAAATAATAATTATAGCATACTAGTTCCTTATATTACTATGTTTAATTTATTTTTATATGTATAGGCTATAATAAAAATAATATAATAAATTTAATATTTCTAATTATTCATTCTGGTAAATGTTTTATTATCTGTATAAGAAAAAATAATATTATAACAACTAAAGAAGATAATCATTATAAGAACAAATATTTATAAATATTTGAAATATAAATACAAGATAAATATATAAATAAAAAAAACTTCACCTAGTTGAGCATTCTAGGTAGAAGAATAATATTGGAGACTGAATATTTATGAAATGTGAAATATATATATTTCTATGTTAAATAAATTGATTATTATAAATGAATTTTATAGTATGTAATAAAAAAATTATTCATATTATTTACTTATATATGTTATCTTTTTCATATGATAATATTGATATGTAATAATCTATTGGTTTGGGTTTCTATAATTCAGATTAATGCGTACTCATTTAGAATATTCAATAATATACAATAAAACACTTGTGTAAATGTATTATATATTACGATTATATAATTTGTATAATAATTTCATATCACATATATTAATTTTTTTACATACAAAATTTTATGCAATAATACATTAATTCTTACACATCGCCAATCCTATTATTGTGATAAATTAATAAACGTTGAATGTTATATATAAGATAAATAATTCTTTAATATTATATTATAATAAGTAAAAGTACGTTTAATTATCAATACGAGAATAAAAAATTAATGTTGTATAACTCATACAATAAATAGTACAAAATGTGTATATTTAAATATTAAATCACATAAAATGTGTTCTAATGCATAATTAAAAAGAAATCAATAAAACATATGCCTGAGATATACAATTTTATTATATTTCTTATTTATAGCTTCCTAAAATATATATTATATATAAATTATTATTTCAAGCTTATTATTTACATAAGAATTAGTTATATTTAAATTTAATTCTAAAGTCTCATTTTGAAGATTATTTAATAGGAAAAAAATTTTAAAAAAAATTTATTTTTTTTCAATAAATAATTATAAAAAAATTATAAATATTGTGAAATTAAGACAGTGTGAATTTAATATTAAAATAGTAATGTAAATATTAACACCTCTATTATTTTTTATTTATATATAGCAATATACATCGTATAAGATCCTTTATTTCTTTATAAAATGAATTCATTTGTTATATTAAGTAAACGAAATTTGAGAATGCTAACATATGAAAAAATAGAAATAAAAAATATAAAAAAAACACAACATTATAATATAATTGTACATGGAATAATGAAATCCTAAATATATATATATTTATATATATTGCATTATGGCACTAAAAATTCAGGATTAAGAAATAATAATTATATTAATACATCATAATATATAATACAAAATATAATAATTCACTTGTATAATAAAAAGATATATAGGTAAAATATATAATAGGCAATCAAAAATGATAACTCATTTTATTTTTTATATATATATTTAATATACATATATAAAAAAATAATATAAAAATAACCACGAATAAAACAAATACAACTATGCACATATAGTGAAATAATATATTTATTCAGAGTGTATTATATATGAATAATAATATATGTATATAAATACATAATTATGACATAGTATCTTCTTATTTTAATAAAAATCACATAAACTAAGCTGTACTAATTTCGTGAATTCACGGCATATTTTATAAATAAGTAATAGTAATAATAATAATAGCAACAAATAATTAATTAGGGGCAAAAATGTAATAAAAAATGATAAATAAAAAATAAGAACTAAAAACTAAGCTAAAAAAAATAAAACTTACACATAAAAATTAAATATTAAAATCAGATAGCTAAAACAACAACACATAAAACTAATCGTCAACCTAAACATTGAACTATGGACCCTGAGTTATAAAATTACTACATACTCAAGAATAGTATATAATTATAATAATATTCTCTATGTTTTTTTATAAATATTACTGTAATAAATATAATATATATGAAAAAAAAATTATATTCAAATACAAATTATTAACATTTTAATATTATATATATTTATAAATGAATATATTACACAAAATATATTATTATATTTATATAAGATAATATATTTAATAATGTATTTCAATTAATAATTTGAATTTTTTATATTATAAATAATACATTATAGTTATTAAAAATTTATATAATTCTTTCAACATTTCATTAAAATAAATTATAATTTCTAAAAATATGAATGATCATATCACTAGATAATATATCTACAAAAATTCCATGATTACGAAAGAAAGAAATCAATTATTCCTCATATGATATATCATTATTTATGAATATAGATATATACTTCTTAATTTCATTATTTTTAATTTATTTTACTTGAAATAATATACAATCTTTTCTGATATGAGTACATCAATTGTTGGTTTTATGAGTTATATTGCCAATTGCTATATAATAATTCGTATAATCATATATATTTTATATCATAAAAGAATTTATAGAATGAGGTATAACATTTGTACTAATCATTTTTATTTCTCTTTTAGTTTGATTTTGTTCATTTATTTCCAATATGCATGGATATTTTAGACAAACAAAAAGGAAATGTGGATCGTGGAGGTGTATGGGAACAAATATGTAGCGGGTCGTCTGAACCTGAATTAAAAGAGTACTTAAAAGATGAAAATTTAAAAAAAGCGAATATTTGCACATTAGCTAATTTATATTTAGTGGACATAGATAATATGGTTGAAGACATATTAACTGAAGCTGCATGTAAATATTTTTTTTACTGGTTGTCCTATAATCTCGAACATTTAGATAAAATACAAGATATTAAAGATAATTATGATGCTTTTCTGAAAATAATTGAAGGTGGTGTACCAGGTATAACAAGGCATAAATGCCGTAATTATGAGGATTCTATTACTGTTCATGATTTTGCAATACTCAAGGCTGTACATGGTATGCATTCATATGTTACTAATGTAGACAACAGAAATATACACTATAATGACTTGAAATTTCATAAGTCAATAAATGATTTTAAAAATAAATATAATATTATTACCGAAACAAAAGATATGGGAGTCAATATTTCAGAAATAGCAACACCTTGTAAAACAAATATCGGAGTTCCTATTGTAATTACATTTTCTACGATGCTATTATTATGCATTTTGTCATTTATTTTTTATAAGGTTAATCATATTTTTTTTTATATATATTTATTCTATAAAAATTAAAAATTCCAAATAAATAAAAAAAAATTATATTATTATTGCATAATTAATTCTTTACTTGAATTAGTATACAAATATTTTCTCACTTTTTCAACGTAAAATATTAAAAAAAAAGAATTATTTGAATAATATGGATAACGAAGAAAACATATTCCAACCTGAAACTTCAAGAATGATTTTAAATGATATTAGTTATAATGTATCATATAAATTTGACTAATTTTCCATTAATGTTATAATTCTAAGAGAGCATTTGTTTTAAACAAAATTTTAAAATATTTTATCAAAATTTTATCAGGCATACTTCCATAAATATATTCATAGCCCATTTATATAATAAATAATATAAAAAATAAATATTAATATATTTTGGTAATAATTCAAAAAAATGATATTATAATGCTTAAAATATAAATCCTTTAAAGAATAATTCGTAAATAATAGTATTATGAATAAAACTTCAGCATGCTTACTTTGGTATACATTAGCTTGCAAGAATATGTTTTCTTAATGTTATATAAAGTTATATTATAAAATCTTTATTGTAGTACTATATAATATAATTTAAAATTGCTTATTAAAATAAAAATATTTCATCATAATTGAATTATTGAATAGATTTCTTATATTACATCACGAAATTTTATGATATAATAAAATTTAAGAACACTTTTATAATTATTAAATACCTGTAATTATAATAAAATATGAGTTATAATTATTATAAAATATTTAAAAAATTGATTAATACGAATGCTATTGTATGAAACAACACTATTATACATGTGAAATTATATTACACATAATTTTTATAAATACATGTAGATATAAAAATTATAGAAGTTTATTTCATATTAAGATCTTATATATGTAGTACATTTGTTATTATTATAAAAATAAATTTTTTCCTTTTGGCATTCTATAAATTGTTAAAAAATATTGCAATATAAATGAAATCTAAACCGTGAACAAAGATACCTGATCCCTGAACCCTGAAACACTAAAACCTGAAATATGAACATTTTAAAATACTTTTATAAAAAACATATATAATGCACAAGAAAAAGGATAAAAAGGAATATTTATATAAATAATATTTTTTTTAATTTATTAATAATAAATTATTAAAATAATAAATATGTAGTTTCAGTACTATAATATATTATTAAATTATAGTATAATTTTTTTGGATGAATGTAAAAAAAATTATAGACAAAAAAAGAAATAATTTCACTTAAAAGCATTAAAAATATGATTTATTATATTTCATAATATATAGATATAAATAAAAATGATAATGCACTTTATATAAGTTATTTGTACATAAATAAAGCTCATTTTACCATATGACATACGATTATGCACAAAGGAAATTTATTAATAAATAAAAAATAATGTAATATTAGTTATTCTTTATAATAATAAAAATATGTTATATGAAAAATGTATCCACATTCATGTAAAAAGAAAGTTTATATTTTTATAATATATTGTTCTATTTCTTCTACATGGTTATTATGTTTTTATAAAAAATTGTCAATTATTTATTAAAATTAAGCTTATATACAAATTTCTGTAATTTTTATGGAAAAATATATAATAATAATGAAATTCTAAGTACTTTATAGAATGTTAATATTAAATGACAATAAAATTACATCGATAAATAGTGTATAAAATTATAAATTAATTAATATAAAATTTTCAAAATAATTTAGGAAATATATTTTATATAATGAATAAAACGTTTTTACTCAACCATATAAACAAAATATAATAGTTAACACAATATCATGCAAAATATATATACTTAATATAACAAAAAATATAAATAGATACATTCTGTTTATATAAATTTAATTATAATGAAAATTATCCCACTTATATTTAGCTTAATAAGCATTTGGTTTATAATAATTTATACACTTTGAAGAAACAAGAATTCACACATTTATTTATAATACTGATATAATAAAGGAATATAATATAATAAATAAAAAATAAATGTATAACATCAATGCAATACATTTATATTGAAAAAGAACAATAAAGTCTAAAGGGGGATATTGGTGTAAATGAATAAAAAATCTGAAATAAATCTAATTATGTGTGGGGGACAATTATATAATTTTGAGACTTAATCAAATATTTAAGAGCCTTTATTAGATTATATTTTATATTCATTATTATACAATATTTTCTCTGAAAAATGTATAATATAGTTTAACACATTAATATATAAATATATCTATATCTTTTAAAAAAATGTCTTAAATAAACAACATATGAAATGTATTGATAAATATGAAAAAGTATATTTATTAATATCATTTATCATTTTGTCCTTATTTTATTTTCAAAGGCTTTTCTTATCTGTAAAAAAAATTAGGAATATATATCGTGTTTTTTTATCATTATAATGCAATTTTTTTGATAATAATTATTACTAATAAAATTATATTTAAATTATTTTTTATTGAATATTTTTTATTTTTATTATTTGCATTACTTCAGGTTAATACAGAAAGCATTATTTTAAAAAACCCTAAATCATGGTTTATGAACATATTCTAATCACAGTAATTTTTATTTGTATCCTAGTGTAGTATAAGATTTTTAAAAATGTATAATAGAAAGATTTGTAATATTAGAAAAATATTAATTCCTAATTTAATTTATTTTTTAATGAACACACGCATTTTATGCACTACTAAGGAAACATTTAATTTAGCTTGAAATATATAAAAAAAAAAATATTACATTTATTACATATAATAAAGTACGAATGTTTTTGTAAAAAATTCAGCTTTTTATTTATATCAAATCTGTATATTGTGTAATTATGTGTTAGGGACTTTTAAGCACTAATAAATATTTTATAATTATTTAAAAATTTAAATATAAAATAATTTATTCATATAAAACAAAAATTTTAATTGAAATATAAATAAACATAGAAATATATACAGTGAATATAATGTTTTTGATGGGGAAAAATAATAATAAAAGCTTAAAATTCATTCTTATTTACATAAATAATGAATAATGTATTAGTTTATATTATATATGAACTGTACTATATAGAATATTGAGCAAGTATATATTAATTTGAATAATTAACAAAATAAGTATGTGTAATAAATATATATCTAGGGAAATAATAACTATATATTGAATATATTAGTATGATAAATATATATAAAATAATTATATATTAATTTTAATATATTATGGATGATAAGTTATTTATATGATTACCAATAATATTATATGTTTGAGTAAAACATAAAGTATAACTGTTACAGGAATCACATTATAGAAATATAAGTAATACTTAATTTAATTATAAAATATCTATTTAATATATATATTAAATATATATCTTAAAATATGTTGTAATTTGAAGATAAAATGTGTTTTATAATTATTTATACGAAATAATAAATATATATTATTATAATTTTAAAGTGCATTGTATATTATAAAGATGCTAATCACTAATTCAAATTAAGTTACATTAGATACATTCTGTATAATATTTATAAATGATTTAATAAATCATAATAAATTTTTTTAATATGTATTTATTAATCATTTTACAGGAATAGGTAATTACTGGTGCTTACGTACAGAAATTATTATTAAAAATAATTATCAAAAAAGAATAAAAGTAAAAGTATATGATAAACTGTAAAGAAAAAATTATTAAAATGAATCCCATTTATATTCCATATTGAGAACCAAATTATTAATATATAAGTAAATATGCTAGTTCAGAGCTTTTGATTACATAAATGTATGCTATATGAATTTTCCATAAAAAAACTGAATTATTATATATAATTATATATATATATCATTCTTAGAAACATAATTTATATTATTTAGCATTTTTTTATTATTCTATTATCATGTATGTATTCTACATATTATGTATTCATATAAATATATGTTCTATTTATGAATAAATAACTATATTTCAATAGCATAATATATAAAAAAAGAATTTAATGAAAACATATAAATTAATAAATTATAATATATAATACATATAGATGTCTTGTACCATTTTTTGAGAACATTATAGTATTAAAAATTTATTATAAAAAATATAAAAGTTTACATTGTTTTAATTCACACATGCAAAACATAATGTCTGAGGAAGTAATTGCGAATTCAAATATGTTTTTGTATTACTAATAAAATTATAATTTAAATTTAAAATATATTATATGAAAAAATAAAAATAATAAATGTTTTCATAATATCTATATTAAAAACATATGTATAATATGATTTCTATTTTTAGTTCGAATTTAATGGTATATTTCCTGAATGTGAAGAAGAATATAATAAGGCTCAAACTGCTTATCCATTTAGCGGTATATATTTAAGTCTAAATAATCATATTGATAGATCGTGCATGGAATTTATTAATGATGATTCTAAGAATTATAATTGTGATTTAGAGGGGTTTTTTATTCACTGTAGATCACTTGGTCGTTACTTATATCACATACAAATCAGACGCGAAGTGGAAAAAAAAAAAAATTGCATATACTTCGGTTACCTTCTAAAAAAACTACTAAGCAATTTGAATTGTAAAAATAATGAAGCTATACAAGCTGCTTGTAATAGAATAAATAATCCTAATAATAATTATAATATTTGGTCTCATGTTCAAAATTTTCGTGATATATGTAATGAGTATAATATAGACCTTGATGATACATTTGATACATTGGTAAAACTGGAAAATATGGTTAATAAGTTTGATGAATTGCGAAAACATGATAATTCACTATCTATTACAGAAGCACGTAGTTCTGCGAATGAATTTAAAGAGATGTTAAAGGAGTTTTCAGGAATAAATGTATCAAGAGTAAACCGTTCTTTAAATAATTTATTGGATGAATATAATGTGAAATATGATGAGATTATGAAAAGAATAAATGAGTACGATGCTCCTGCAAATAGAAGTGACACTACTGCATTACAGGGTAGTCTAGAATTATTAAGTGTGGTTCCTCCAGTTCCCAATAAGGTAACCAAAGGAGAATTCACAGAAGAATCCAGAACTGAATACGTTGATTCTCAAGCAGGATTGCACTTAGAAAATATGACACAAAGAAGCAAAATACTAGGAAGAGGTATGTGGGCAGGAATTGCTGTATTCATATTTGCAATCTCAATAGTAATATTCATATTATATAAGGTTATAAATAAATTTAACTTTGTATACGTATATATTTTTACACATATATTAAATATAATCCTTATGTATGTTCTGTATAATTAATGATCTACTTATAGAATATAGTATTCACACTTTTTTATCAGTGTACTCCTAACGGATACAAATTAAAATCATGTATACGGAATTTAAAGAGTGTGAGAAATAAAAGATCTATTGAACGTTTCTACCTAAGAGATTCCGTTGAAAAGGAATACAAAAATTTTGTTGATAATAAATATGGCATAGCATATAGCTCAGCACAACATCCTCGATATAGTAATAATAAGGACTTATAATTTTAATATAGTATATGAAAATTAATTACATTTATAAATTAAATTTTTTTTTTAAAAATAAATAATAACAGAAGAAAAAATATGCTATGAAAATATTATTTGAATTTTTATATTTTTGTAATTTATATAATATTAAAAATAACTTATTTCAATTTATTACATCTCATATAAAATTTTAATTTCTGCTAATGGTCAATAAAAAGTAATTTATTTTATTAACCTACAATATATATTCTTTACAATAAATAAATTTAGTATGAATAAATACACAATTTCTCTTTATAATTATATCATTGATGTAAAATTTCATCGATAAGTTAGATCAATGTTAATTATATTGATATTAATATAGCAAGAATTAATGAGGCACATAAAATACTTTATCATTTATTACAAAGCAAAAAAAAAAATAATCCATTATATTATTTTTGTTAATTTATATTAAACTGATAGGTAAGTATAAATATATTTAATCTATTTTATTTTTAATAAAACGTACATTTGTTTTTTTTTGTCTACATGTTAATTAAATATGTATTCCCTAAAGAGTATGGTATTGTCATATAACATGTCATTAAATAAACTTATATATATAATTATTAATGCTTCGCGCAAGCTTGTGCACGGAGTATATATTTTACAAAAAACAAGTTTTATTCATGAATACGAATAAAATATTTTCTAATTATTGAACTTATTATATTATATATAAGCAAAATTCATAAGAGTTAATATTTAATATAAAATTATTAATTATTCTAATTATGTAAGTTATTAACTTATAAAAATATATACAGCACCTAAAAAGAGCATGTTTTTTTATTGCATAATGAATATTTAATTTCAAATATAACGATAATATTTAAAATATATTTCTGATGATTTGCCTCTGATCAATTCCAATTTGAGGTACATAGGAAAACATAATACCCACATAATAGGTTGAGATGCAGAATAAAGAGCTTATATAAATGCTATGAGTTCTTAAAATATAACTAAAATCTCCAATATTAATTCATGAATTTTGTTATGAGAAAAACAAGCACCCACATAATATGTGTATTATCTATTTTACTACTTTTTAGGGTACTGCTCCCTTTCTCGATGTAATATTAAATTATATAAAATATTATTTGATGGTACAAATACTTATATCACAAATGACTTCTATATCATATATTCATGGAATAATAACAAAATTACTTAATTATATTTTAATATAAGTAATGTCATTAAAAAAACAGCATTTATATTTTACAGTATGTTTGAATTCAAAAATATTAAAAACATATCGGTTACATGTATCGCATAGTAAATCCTAAATTGAAGACTAATTAATGAATAATTTTTATTACCTACAAATATATATTTTGTTATATGAATATAATATAAAATTCTAATATTTTAATATACTACTCAATTATGTAAAATAGAGCATTTTATATAAAATAACATCAGTAGTATGATTAGAAAGGTTGAAATATTTAATATAATCCAATAATATTATAATAATTATATCATGAATTATAATACTGTTCTAAATTACAAGAAATATTAATATAGAAAAAGAATTTAACGGAAGATTCCATAAACATATAATAGCAACAAAAATATACCTACGGATATGTTATATGGAAAATTGTTAATATATATTAAACGAAAAACAAACTAGATATTATCTGTTAATATATTAAGATATAAATAAAATATTCAAGAAATTTGCTTTTAATAGCATAATTCTTTCTTTATGTACTAATCTGATATAATAGGTTCATACATATATTTTGCACTCTCATAATTTAACATGTATACATTAATACATAAAATATATTTTTACTTATTCTTGTTTTATATTAACATGTTTATTTAATTTATATTAAGATAGTGTTTAATAATAGAAACATAGAAATTTTTTTTTATTTAAATTAGGTTCCTAGTTAACACCTTTAGTAAACATAAATAAAAAAAAAATATATTAAAATTAGACGAAGAAGTTTAAATAGGATAAAAATTTATTAATACATGGAAAAAAAATTAATGATAGTTGTTATAATTACAAAATAATTCACATGTATGTAGATTCTATATAGAAGCTGAATAACAAAGTGTAAAATATTATGTTTAAGTAAATGAAATATATTTATAAGTGTGAAAAATGTATCTTTTTAATTTATTTCCACAGTATGAAAAAATAAAATTATTTTCCTCATGTTTTTTTATATATTATATTAATAATGGTACATACTCATGTATTATTTTATGCATTTTAAAGAATATTTATTTAATATTCATTTGGGGAATTTAATATCATATAAAACAATATTTATTTAAAAGTGATATATAATGCATTTTCTTTAAATAAGAAATAATAATTTCATCATATGTGTATTCTTTTGTTATACAGAATTAATGTATTTCAATAATACATTAATTTGAAACTTTATTAATCGTGTTTTTTTAATAAATTTTTAATTGTGTGTATGTTGATTATGTAAATAAATTATCCATTCATATATTATATTATTATAAAATGTATATATAAATAACAATATATCAGTGAAATTTTTGAATTATATAAGTTCCATAATAAACAATATATCATGTGAAGCAAAAATGTGTAAAACGTATATAGTTTAATATAAGGTTAAAATCAAAAATAATTATAATATATATTATAACACTTACAAATTTTATATATTATTTATTGCAATCGTATTATAAATATATATAATAAAAAAAAATAATTTCTCAATCATATCATTCATCTAATAATTAAATAAATTTTATATTCAATTATTATATCAGATTTTGTCGAGTAAATAATGAAAAGATAAATAATATAAGTCATTTTTATTTTTTTAAGAAGCGTTTAATGTAATAATAAAAAAAAATTGCATATAAGAATTAATATTAAATGAATTATATTTGATAAAATAGGAATAAAAAATTTATATCGTTGTTATTATACATATGCATATACAGACAAATATGTCGCATGATTTTCTATATTTCACAATAAAGTGAATTCTTTTATTATATCGTCCATTAGTTCCTGAATTTATTAAAATGAAAAAACAGGAAAAATAAAAGAATAAATAAATATACAACATAAAAGTACTTACAATTATTCATTAATGCTTAATTATTTTACTAACGCATTATGTTACATAATGCATAAAATAATAATTCTTTTAATGTATGAATAATATTTTAACATATAAAATATAAAATCCTACTTATTAATTATTTTTGAATATGTAATATCAATCACAGTGATAGAAATATAAAATAAATTATTAAGAAAACATTTAAAAGTATATATATATATATATTGATTTACACTTTAGTACATTTTTATTATTATTTTTAAATAATTAATATGGTAGGAAATGTATATTAATATCAAAACTTATTCTATCTACTAAATTATATATTATAGTAAAT
>NW_021629087.1:0-13603 GCF_002157705.1 Plasmodium gonderi
AAAAAAATATAAAAATCTCAAATTACATAAAAAGAGCATATGGAAATTATGTTACTCAATAAAAGTAAATACATATATATCAATAACATGAATATAAAATTTATTACATATAATGCTGAGTATTATTTTATATTTAGATGATAAGATACAATAAAAAAAATAATTAATAAAAAAAATATATTATACAAATAAAAGCATATTAAAGATAATATGACGTATGAAATCACAAATATAATATATATAATAATATAAAAGAAATAATAATGAAGCAATACATATTAAAAAAAAAAATATATAACAAATATAGTGGTGAAAAAACAATAAAAAATTTATATATATAAACAAAAAATTATAAATAAAAAATAAAATATTATATAAAAATATTGCAACAAAAATACAAATAAAAATTAATATAATTCACATACATTGCAGTATTATAATAATAATACACATAAATATAAAATTAAATAATAATACAATTCTAATTATATATAAAATAAAATGATTAAATATTATTAAAAATATGACACAAAAAATTAAATCCCTGGAAATATTGTACACAAAATATACCGAATAGTAAAAAAATAAATATAACCTAAAAAAAAACCCAGAATCGTAAACGCAGAATCCTAAACAATATACACTATACACAAAATCATATACGCTAAAATTATCAAACCTAAAATCATAAACATGGAAGCATATACTCAAAACTAAAATTTAAATCCTAAAAACCAAAAAATAAATACTAAACACTAAATAATATAAACTAAAACTAAACCTTGAACCCTAAACCCCAAACCCTGAACACTATACACTAAACTTCAAAAGCCTGTATAATGTAACTTAAATCATAAAACGTGAAAAATAAAATATGAATAATAGACCCTGAAATATAAAACCTGAACCCTAAGCCCTAAACCCTGAATCCTAAATCATGAATTAAAAATTTAATAGCATATTAAAATATAATATATATGGATAATAAGTGTTTTATATATATTTTGTAATTTGAACATTCAAATACTATATATATATGATTTAATGCTCATATGAATATATAATTATAAAATATAATTATTCAATATTAAAAATATATTTATAAATCTATAGCGTTTAATTAAATTACAAAGATAATATATAATATAAATATTATATATAACAATAATATGTGATATGAATAATATAAAAAAATAGCATATATTCATAATTGTAATAAGTATTAATTATCAAAGTAATGAAAACAACATAATATACGGAGGCTAAAGAAGTAATAAATTCATATAATATTTACAGTGTACAGAATTAACTCTGTACATACAAAACAAGAATATCTGTACAGAAAAATATATGTCCCAAACCTACAACCTGGAAAGAAATCATGTAAAAATTGCATTTTTCATTAATGTAAAGTAATTTTTTTTAATATTACTTAATGGAGTATAATAAAATCAGATATTCGTCATTAGTAAAAATGGAAAGTAATATCTTAAATATACAATTAGTCTGTACATTGTAGTAAGCATATATTTTTTCTTATTTTGAATATATTATATGCAAATATTCATACAATATATTTATGTACCCATATAAAATATCAATTATTACTATTTTATATATATGAACAAGATTATTCGGTCATTTAAATTACTCAATTTAATACATATATCCTTTTGTGAAATCAGGATTCTTAATTATCCTAAATTAAAGAAAATTATTCAGTAATATAACCTATATAATACTTTTTTCTATCTTCATAAAAATGACTAGAGTTACCTAAGCTATTATAAAATAATCCATCGATTTCTTCATTTGGATTATTTGTGAGCTTTTTTATCATTCTAAAATAATCTCGTGCAATACATCCTAAAGATGTAAACTAGAATATGGAATATTAATATGAAATATATGTAATATATTAATTTATTATTTGTATTAATTTAATTTATGTATAATAGTAACCTCTTTATATATTATATATATATTAATGTTATTTTTATTTACTCTACATAGCAATCCTAATGTCAAAGAAGTCAATAAAACTCCAAGAATCACTTTAACAAATATATTGAGGGCACTAGAACTTTTATTTGTAAACTCTACTTCATCAGAACTAATCGTTACTCTTAATGGATCTCTATAATTGTTTTTCACTTCTAGAGATGCTTCATATGTTTTATCTCTTAAACCTTTTTGATCATTTAAACCTGATTGTACACTTAAATCTGGTTCTTCAAATAATCCTACAATACCTGATGTTTCTTCGCTACCTTTTTGTCCACAATCAAATGTATTAAAGAGTAGTAGTTCATTGTGTGTTTTAAATGTATCATGAAATAACTTACATTCATTTTTATATGGAGATTTACAAGAATCCTTGTATCTATAATATAGATTGAGTTTTTTTTTAAGATATGCACATATATTATCCCAATTATCGTCACTATTATAATAAAAATTATTAATATGATTCCGGTCAACATAGTACTCATAAAGTTCTTTTATCTCTTTCCAATCATCGTACTTTGCAATATTATCATTAAAAGGACAGTAGTAAGGAAATTTTAAAAAATCAACAGAAAAAACTTTTTGCAATATTTTCAGGAATATGGAGTAAATAGAATTAACGTGTATATCTAAGCTTGTAAATTTATTGTCTAATTTTTCATATAACCAGAAATTTAAAAGATTGCAATGATATAATTTATAATTATCTTCATTATACAAGTTGTAATTATGTTTTAAATAATTTATAAGTAATGAGCAAAATGCCTTAACATTCTCATTTTTAATTGGGGAAAGAGACCTATCGTCACAAAAGTTAGATATTCTTTGTGCAGCCCTAATGCCTGCATTAAATCTTTGATAATATTTAGCTGAAGGAAAATCACTTTCGCTAAAAGTCTTAAATTAAAAAAAAAATGTAGGATAAACATGTAATTATGCTTTTGTGAATAAGTTGAATTTTTATTATATCTCTTAATATGTATAATAATTAATTATTTATTAACATGTTATAATTAATAAATATAAATTTGATGTGTCATTACTTCCATCGATTCAGAAACCATTTTTACATTTGTATGTACATATAATCCAAAATATTATAAAAAGAATAAATACATTTAAAACATATACAAATGAAACATTTATTCCCTAATATGTTAAATCATATAAAAGAAAAAAGTTCTGTAAAATTATAAGAATATTAATACAAAACAATAGAATTAATATGCTGTAGGATATATATGATAATTCATATTGAAAGAAATAATATTATTATAATATATATAGAAATGATCATTTCATGATTTAGGGTTCAAGAATTATGTTTCATGGATTTGATTTGTTGGTTTGCTATATAGAGTTTAAGGGTTTATGATTTTATATACACCCCTAAGCTTTTATATATTTTTTTTTAGGATTTTTTTTATATTATTAAGATTATTTTTTTACAAATTGGTGTTTGAATTATAATATCTGTTCTATATATTGGGATTACATAAATAATATATATATATTTTATTAAATTTTTATTATAATGATATGTATACCTACATGTATTCTGAAAGTACATAAATTATTATATATCTTATATTATTTATGTAAATTATAAGGAGAAAAAACTTAATAATGATTTATTTCATATTGTATAGAAAATACCCTTTCCTATTTTGATATCACTTTGTATTAGTTTTTTTAATGTTGGAAAACTTTGATTGATATAAGATATGTTAACATTGTATTATAGTACAAATACGTTATTGTATATATAGAAATTTAGTTTTACATTATTTTACACTATTTATATGTATCATTTAATAATTTTTTATATTATTAATTCTTATATTTCTTTCGTCATTAAACAATTAATATTCTATAACATACTTGATTTTTTAATTTTTTATTTTATTTATTCATAAAATTTACATTATTTTGCATATAAGCATATTTATAAAAATGAATTACTATGTTATTTATCCTATCGCAATTTTTATGTATTATACAATTGATATATATTTTTACTATAATAGCATGATTTAGGTTATGATTTAATAATTCATCTATTATATTATTTAATAACATTTTTAGGATTTAGTAGGGAATAAATTATTCCTTTAAATATGCAACATTTATAAATGTTAAATGAGTATTACACTGCGTTATTAGAATATACATATATTTTATATTCATCAGGTGTACATTTTATTAATTCAATTTGTGCTGTAATTTTTAAATCATCTAGGAAACCCATTATTGCTATATAAATAGTAATTATTACATTTTAAATTAAGAAGTAGAAGTAAAAAACTTTAATATTTATCTTCTTTCTTATTTATACACTGAATCATATACCATAAATATATTATTTTTCATAAACATTTGTGCTTATATATAATATTGAAAAAATAAAATTATATTTGTATTCACAACCGAGCGATATGAATAAATATATATATATATTAAAAAATATATAAAAAAAGGTTATGGATAACATATCCCTCAATAAAAATGAGCTGTATATTCATAATTTTCTATAATATATTACTTATTTGATTCAATGTTATAGTTTTATTTAAAGGATTATATGAAATGATAAAGGAAAAAGCAGTACTTAATAAACAAACAATACCATAGGAATTCTGTATGTAACAGATATTGTTGGACGTGAATTACATTTATACTTGAAAATTAGGCTATAATGTCAATTATAATAAAATAGTCTTTTTGGAACAATAAATGTGTGAATAATATGTATTCAAATATAAAATAAAAATAAATATATACAAATATATATATTATTCAATGATATTAAGATATATATACATTTAAAATTACATAACATTTTTATATCATTTACATTCCTGGTCCACATTTTATTTGATGTATATAAATGAAAATTATAATATTAACATGATTCGATGAATTAATATAATATAACTGTAAATCTTGATACTAGAAACATCCAAAGCATTATAAAAAAGTAGAAACTGTAGAATAGTAATAATTAAAAAGAATAATAAAATAAACAGTAAAATTTATATTCTAATCATAAAATATAAACCGAGAAAACTTACCACTAAAATTCTGATCCTTAAATCCTTTATATATAAAAAAAAAATATATAGACTTTTCTTAATTGTTAATGCATTTTATAATTTGTATATATATTACTAAATTAGATGTACAGTATAATGTCCTTACTGGTAGATTATACTGCATTTACGTAAAGAAAAATAGAAAATGGAAAAAACTCTATACAAGTTGTTATATATTAAAAAAGATCAAACAAAACATATATATCTTCTGTTTATATTTATTATTTAGATTTTTAATTAATGACATGTTTAAGACTATTTTATTATTTATATTGAATTGTTAAATAACTAAACTGACATATTAATATTGTTTCTAATATTATATCCCACAAGAAAAATATAATTACTATGAAATTTGCTATAATATTATTCTATACAATGAAGAATATGTTTATTTCATATCATATTAAAACAAAATTTCCTCTTTAGAACATATAAATGACGATGAAATTAAGCAGAATGAGATGATATATTATGTTTTCCCTTTTTTGCAATGCTCTGCGTTACGTCAGTTTGTATTAATAAATCCATTCTTCATTCACATTATTATATATATTTCGCTTTCTATATATTCCGCTATACAAACATGGAACATTTCTCCTAAACTAATTCAAATTAAAACAAATAGTGCTGTACCATTTATAAAATTTTAAGATATATTTTTTTTTTTTCTCAGAATAATTTAGAATAATAGTTTTGTATTATTTATCTGTATTATGTGATAATTAACATTATATAAAAAGAAAGAAAAATAAAAAAAGAAGTAATGATCCAGGAATTACAACTCACCATAGTAAGGAAAATATTATTTTTTTTTTATATGCATCTAATATTTGATATTCAGCAATACCAACCATAAGAGCTGCATTTTTGAATTATATATATACTTATAATTATCTAATATTTTACAAAAATACTCATAACTACGGGATCACATTCATCCTTATATCCCTTATATAATATAACAAATTTATTTGGGCATTCACATGTTTCATCTTCAGAACCATCAGAATTTATTTCATTAATAATAGTATTCATACCATATAGTTCTTTCATTTTTCTCAAAATATCTTGAGTTATATTAATATTTTTGTAACCTTCGCATATTCCGTCTACTTCATCATTATTTAGATTGATCAATGCATCACAAAGCTTTTTTGCAATGATATTATTATTAGGTTTTTCCTTAAGGTAGGCATGATATAAGGAATAAAGAAAGTATACAATGATTCCATCTATAAAATTGTTATAAGTATATTTCTTTGTTTGCATACTATAAGAATATGAAAAAATATTTTTGAATATGCTACTAAATCGGACTGCATTTCTTAATATACACTAGTGACTTTTATACAGTATAACATGAAACCCCTTTCATATTCATCATTAATAGATTTTTTATTTTCATCATACAAAGGAAATAAATATATATAGTTATACTAATAAAGGAACAATAATAATTATATTAATAAAAATAATATTATAATCAGTAACATATTAAAATATTTATGGTAAATATAATATTAAAATATTTTTATTTTTATTTTTATTGTAAATATATAAGTATAAAACACACTTTTTCATAATTATATGGTTATATTACATTAAAAATGAAATAAATGACATAATATAATTTATGAACAAATTTATATTAAACTTTTACAATGTAGACATAGAATATGAGGAGGGCAACTTTTATATTATTCATAATTCCCAAATTAATTTTTAAACATGAATAATATAATTATACATCAAATTTTATACAAAATAAATAGAAGAAGTGATCATTTATTTAACATAAAGTATTTTTTTAATTATTATGTGGAAACAAAATAACATTATATATGTTATTTAGAATTGAATATTAAAATATGTTTACTGTTGATAAAATATATTAATAATTATTCTAAATTGTATAAAAATTAAATAAATTCAGTAACATTAAAAATGATAAAAATATGTATATATTCAATACTAATTCCTCTTATTAGTTTTAACATATAAATAATTAACCCTCTTTTATATTTTAAATTCTTTAATATATTTCCTTTATCCGTGTGAAATTATAAATTATATAATACTAGAATAAATAGGATTCATGATTCAATCATTAGTAAACTCATTAATGAGACTTTAATATACATAAGTAATAATTACAATGAATTATCATAGAATGTTTTATATTTTAATATGTTTATATAAAATTCCAATGGTTATAAGTAATACATAATAAGCGTAGAAGGTAAAACCCAATATAATCTTTAATTTCATATATACTTATTTCTATATTTATGATATATATTATTTATGAATTTATTTAATTACAAAATTGTATTTATGAATATATATCAATGCATATTTTCGTATATCTATCACATATATATAGTTATTATCTAATATATCATTATAAGAGTACATATTACACCATTTGTACTTTTTTAGTATATTCTTTTAAATAATATATACTTTTTAATATTTAACTATATATTCCGTAATTCATATACACATAATTGTGTAGAATAAACATATTTTTTTTTAAATGGGATGATTGAGGAATATATTATTTTTCTTAACATTAAATATGCAATTATCTTATTTTTTGTATGATGATTTATTTGAATATTAATATGAATTAAACATATTAGATATTAAATATAATATATTTTACAATATTTATCCCACAATTTGAATAAAAAATAAGAAGGAATAAAAACTTATTCTTAGTAACATGTTTGTAAAATGTATTTTCCAGTATTTTAATAGTTGTTATTTTGCATTAATTGTCAATATAAAATTATTCCCTTTTGCTATAATTGTATGTGTGCTAATTATATTGTATAAAAAATTGTAATAATTTATATAAATTTCTTTTTATTTTTTTTAAAATTATAATATATATATAATATTATATAATTAATGATTTTTTATTAAATGGCATTAATTAAAATTATTAAATCATTATACGAAAAATTATCTTATGATTAATTTTTTAGGTACATACAATATAAGAAATATATATTTACTATACATATTGTATATGTTAAAAATATATAATGTTACAAGGAATCAAATATATTATACATTTCTATATTATTTCAGAATATTTAATTCTATTATAAAAATTTCGCTCTATGTTTTAAAAAAAATAAAAATATTTTATTATAATTTAGAAATAAAATATACAGTGAATATTATATTTTTGCTAATTATACTTATATATTAAAGTAAAATACTGATATATAAAAGTATAACTTGATGAGGAGAATGCTGCGCAAACCTCTAAATTATTTACTTTAGAAAACATCCGAAAATTTCATATTACATATAATGTAAGGGCATAATTATTTTATTTATTCATTATTATGTTTTAAGTAATTTGAGATGGATTATCATGTAAAATGTTGATTTATATATATCTATTGAATTTCATCATATTACCTAATTATACATTACATATAATAATATATATAATATCCGTATATTACATTACATTTTCTACTAATTATATATTAGGTTAATTATTCCTACGTCATTGTGATAAAAGTATCGTTTTTTCTTATATAATATGAATTTTCAAAAATATTGTATAATATAAAAAATATAGGAAAAGTTCCTCTTCAAAGCTATGCAACACATTTTATCTTTTAATTTTTTTTTCTAATTTTTATAATCTTCAAAAATTTTAAATTAATGATTTCCGAAAATAATTGCAATATTAAAAGTGATTTATTTGTGCAATCTATTGATATTATGAGGTAAATAATAATGAATATATAATTATATACTTTTATCAAAAATGTTATATTGTAAGCTGAATACAATAGGAGATCAGCTCCAAAGAACATATACATAGACGATATTTTTATATATCATTTGAATTGAAGACATAAATTACGGTATAATGTTGAGAGTATGTATATTTAATAAGTGATTTATATGTAATCTTATTTAGGATTAACATGATTATTTGAATAATGTATTATTCATCTTATTTCATTTATTTATTATGTAGATATATAATTTATTTTTAAAGATATTATAATATGTAATGTATGACTGTGCGCATTTGTCTGAATCGTAACATTTCATATATGTGATTTCACATATATCAACTTTAATGTTATATTTAAAAAGGTCTTCTTTGATATATTATTTTAGAGCAATATGACATTTAATTCCAATAAATATTTCAGTTCAGTGATATAATTTGAATTATTTTTAGCTACAAAAACTGATAATTGTATAATTAATAAATTTTTTTAAATGCTGGATAAGAAAAAAAAATATAAATGTTGTATTTATTTATATTAATTTTGAAAAATATATGCAATAATATGCCTAATTTTATATTGAATGCAATAAATGATATTACTGACACAGAAAAAAAAATTCATAGAAATATTATTAGGAAACATATATAAGTATCTTATGAAAAGCCCAATGATTCATTGTAATAACATTTATATTTATGTAGCTTAAGTTTATTACGTAATCATAATTCTAAGAATATTTCTTTTGAACTTCATATATTTAGTATAATAATAATTTTTTACTCATAATCTCTATGTGATTCATGAAATTCTATTACAATTAATTAATTATATTTAAACAATAAATATAATACTCTTAATCATCTATAATTTAATTGGTTAGTTTATTCATATACATGCATATGAGAAAAAAATATATATTTATACTTTTATTTTATTATAATAATTGAGACAATAGTAACACAACAAAACATATTGACTAATAATAATTTCAGAAAAAAAAAAAATTCTTGAATATATAATATGATACAGAATCACTATATATACATCAGATATCCTAAAATTTTGTAGTTATATTTAAACACATAAAAAATTATAATATACTAGCATATGAATATAAAATATGTACATATATAATTTTATATTATATATATAAATGTAATATAACTAAATTCTTCATATATAATGAAAATACTATTTTCATATTTCAATGGAATCAGAGATATATAAATATTGCGATGGATTTATTCTTAAAATAATTCGAATAATATATTTATGTATAATTGTTACTTTTTTCATTTTAGTATACTGTGTATATTTGTTCAAGTACTAATATATACTTAGAATTTCTTTGATTATATTTACTCTTATAATATTTTTCTAAATATATTTTGTTCTTCTTAAATTTACTCTTAAGTCCTTCTCATAATACTATCTTACTGAAACAAATATTTTAATTATAGTATTATAATATCAAATGCATAATATTCAGATCTACATTCATTAAAAATTATTGTTTGACATATACGGTACCATGATCCTATTATTCGTTGAATCTAATAAAAAATCCTCATAATTTCCATATATATTAGGTTTTTTAAAGTTTTTCTTTATTAAGAACTTTAATATACTTTTATTATATAAAAAGGTTTTTATTCTGTTTGACTAATTATAAAAAATGTATTAAAATAAAATATATATGTATAAATATATGTAATCCTCGTATTTTTATTTTAAGTATTTTTTAGAAGGCATACTTATTTATGTAAAATAATTTTAGCATTACATTATATACAAGGTAAAATATAAAAATAGTTGATATTAACATAGTAATACAAACAGACAAAATGTATTTTATTGGTGAATGAAAAAAAGAAGAATTTTTTAACGATAATTCACTAGAAAAAACAGTTGATACTTTGATTGTTCCACTTGTTATTTCTGATGAAAATATTGACTCAGGTATATTTGGTTTCCAATTGCAACAATAATCATCATCACAACCATCAGCACTCGTTGAATGTAATTCCTGGAATAATTTTTTAATAAGATTATTCCATAATTGCATATAATTGTTTGTTAAAGAATTATTTCTGTATTGTATTTCTTTTTTTTTTATCCATAAATTTAAACAAGTACAATTATTATTATCATAATGTCTTATATCTAATATTTTATTATACAAAAATAAATAAAATTTTTTAATATCATTATTATTTGGTATATTATAAACTGTATGCAATTGGCAAGTATTATTGCAATCATAATCCTCTAGCTTACTATCCAATTTTTTGAATAATTCATTATCACCTTGAAAAACATTATCATTACAATTATCCTAATATATAAATAAAAAATGAAGGAATTCAATAATAACATAAATATGCATTAATATCACTAATTAATTTATTATATGTATACAATTAATTTCAATTTTTAATTTATTAAAGACGTAGGACTCATTATCTTTATATTTATTATGCTTGTTTATGTATATAATAATATATTCTTATCATTTATTCTAGCTTACGCATTCTTTAATTAAGTCCAGTATAATATCCTCTGACATCATTATATATTCTATAATTATTAGTGTTATTTAAATAGTTAGTAAAATATTTTATAAAATTTATAAGCATAATAATTATTGATACAAAATGATATATACATACATTAAAATAATACAGAGAACATTGTATATAAACAGGTATATATGTTTAGGCGAACTACTTGTATTAATTATGAATTATAATTTTTTATAATTATGCTATTAGTATATAATGATATATATATTTATATAATTTAAATACTTAGTAAAATTAAAAACCCTTTTGGTTATATATTGTATTTAAGGAATAATGAAATAATTTAATGTATGCATTGTTCAGAATTTCATGTTTAGCATTGAAGATTAAAACTATGACATTAAAATTTTTCCTGTTTTTCTTTAAATTCCGGGTTTACTATTTAAATATAGTTATTAGTTCTTTTTATATCTAAAATTATTGAAGGTTTAAGAATTTGTTATATTGTTATACTTTCATTAATATTTATATACACGTAAAACAATATTATGAAGCTATTTTTACAATACATGATATATATAATAAATAAGGTATATAATAAAAAATTTGTTAGACTATTTATAAATTATTTATTTTTCACAACAATTTATTTATATAATATTATGTATGTTCATGTATATTCATCTTATGCATACAGTTATCTTATATTTATTTTATGATATGTAAATATTACAAAGATATTATGGTAAAATCTCTAATGCGTGTATAAAAATGCATTACATGAAATGTCATTATAACTTTTTTATATTAATTTTTGCACGTATTGCAAAAAATGCATCTGTATTATTGGCAGTTTAAGTAAAAATAAGCTTTATAAAAAAAAAACCTTGATATTTATAAAACAATATTTTTAGTATATAAGATAATTTTATATTTTTATAATAATATGTTTTTTATAATTAATTACAATTTACGATATTAGCTATTTTTTCATATCATTCGTTCATATTAAGAATTAATATTACGCATGATTTATGTCATACATGAATGATTCTATATTATATCTTAGTTAAATTTTGGAATGTATGTTTCCTTTTGATAATTCTGACGAATATTGGAAAGAACATATTTAAATACTCTTAATATCTACTCGAAAAAATGTTCCTTTTACTGTAATTTTTTCATATTTTTTGTAAAGTATATATTAAACCTTAATCAGCAGAAAATATTTATAAGTCAATTATTTATATAGCCTTATGAATCATAATAATATCATGCAAAATATTTACTGCAAAAATTGAACTTTTTCATGAATAATTAACGTTATATAAACCATCAGAAAAGTTTGTTATAATATAAATATGTAGTAATTTTAAATTAAAAAATTTATAAATTTTATATGATTAATAATTGTTTTTATAAATAATATCTTGTTATTCACATGTTATAATATTAATTATGGAAATTATATATGATATGTTCTTTCCTGAAAAAAATAATTATTAAATAATAACATTCCATATTTTTAGCATATTATGAAATAAATTGATTTTATAATTATATTTTTATAAATATAATGACGAGTTAGGGTTCAAAATAATGTTTTTTACAGCTTGTCATATAAATTGAATCATATATTCAAAAAAAAAAAAAGTACGAATGAAAACTTTTTTTATTGTATATAATTAAATCAAGAAATGTAATGTAGTATTAAATATGAAATGAAGTAAATACATAATAATAAAACTAATAATGTAATATTACGCAAGAGTTCATTTTAAAGAAATAAACTATATTAAAAAGATCCTTTATTCTTAGTATGTTTTGAAATATATATCCTATTCAATAAATATAATAAAAAGTTGTCAAACATATATTGTTATAATGAAGAGTTAATTATGTAGTATATAATATTTAAAAAGTGAAATAAAGAAAACATGGAAATAATTGTTACAGTGTTATTTAATGTATGTGTATATATTATATATAGAATATATTATTAATATATAATAAAAAAAATACATATCAGAATAAGAAAAAAGAGAATATGCCTGATTTATTATAAATATTATCAACATATCATTTAATAATTACAATTTTAATGTATTATTATATATATTTATGAATTTATGATGTAATATTAAATTATATTATATTACATAGTTATTTTCATGTTTAAATATATTATATATATATATATATATCATAT
>NW_021629087.1:13892-46046 GCF_002157705.1 Plasmodium gonderi
ATATTAAAATGGAAGTATTACCTCTTTATACTCTATTTGCTTCTTGTATATAATATACGCATATATGTTTTCTAAAATATAAATAGAAATTAGGGATTAAAAATTAGGATTTAAATTAAATATAATAATATGTTTCATGTATAAAAATCATTAATAAATATAATTTACTTCTATATTGCGAAGTAATCATTCCAAATATATATGTATAAATAATACAATCTTAGCAGTCAGCACTTATTTAAATATATTTTTACTAATATATATAAATAATACAAAATTTAAAAATATATATAATGTAAATAAAATAACGAAAAAATAGAGAAGGCACAGTATATGAATATTTTTATAGTATAATGATTAAATTTAATCATAGCATTTATCATTACTTATATTTATGCATACCCTTAAAAATATGAGATTATTATTAAAGAAAAAAGTACATAATTATTTTAATAGAATATATATATGATTAAAAAACCTGGAATTTATATGTAAAAAAAATAAAAACAGAGAAAAAAATATTATAAATATGTAATGCGAATATAATTATAAATATTAGAATTAATAATGTACACAAATGAGAAATAATATAAACTGTTATTACTAGTGTCAAATAAATTTTATTACAAGGAAAATAAGAATGTATATATTGCATTTAATGACACAATAATATATAATTATAAAATAATGCAATATAGAAAAAATTTATAACACACACTAAATTTTATAATAAAAAATTATATATTTTAATTACGAAAAGTAAATAAGTTTATATATTTTTATTAATTTTAAAAAAAAATATATAAATATGCATTAATAACAGTAAAAAAAAAATACATGTTTATTATTAAAATATAATTATGAAAATAATATATTATCCAGCTTTACATATAATTTATATTCAATAAATAATGTATGAAAAGTAGAATATGATGTAAATTCACTAACAGAAAATTCCAATCCCTGAGACTAAAACCATGATCTATAAAGAACAGTGGATGCCTTTAGGCTTATATTTTAACAAGAATACTAGAACCCTGTCTATCTAAGCACTAGGTTTATGTTTTTTAATTATTCCTTAAAATATTCAAGAACACATTCTATATATCACAAATAGTTACTACCATATTATAATTAAAATTCGTGATTATTTTATTCCAATTTTTCATTACATCAATTGTTTAATTTTAAAAAAAACTAAATAATATTTCCTAAAATCATGTATAATCTTTTTTAAATTTTGGAATATATATTTCAGTAAATTTCTTTCATTTTATCAATCAATCTAAAGATATGTATAATCATATTTTATATAGAAAAATATATTGTCGGACAGAATTATAATAATAAGAACTATAAAAATATTACAAGCGCATGTATAAATTTCCATTATATATATACATATTTATACATATGTGGCTTTGTAATACTATTATGTTTATATTATTTTAGTATAAAAACGTATATTCATTAATTTCTAAATGCATAAAAATCATGTATGTTGCTAATGAAGGAAAAAGCCATTGGAAGTATTACTGTAAAAATATTATGAGAAAATTTCGATGTATAACTAATTCAGTTGTGGAAGATATATGCTGTGAGAATTTGCAATATTTATATGATATATTTCATACAGCTGATGAGTTTCTCATTGTATAATGCTGCTATAAAATACTTGTATTGTTGGATCCATAAGAATAAGGCTGAGGATATTAGAAAAATCAAGGATTCTTATGAGGAAGTGTTTAAAATAGCCTGTACAAGAAATCGAATTTTTCCTTTTGATGTGTTTAAGGAAAATAATGATATTCTTAATTTGGAAATACTTAAAGATTTGTATGATATGAGTATAGAGTTTAGTAATATGGAAAATCATGATTCATGTAATTGTGATGGAGACAAATACCATTGTGCTAAAAAGAGCAATGATATATATAATCGGCTTAGGAATGTTTTGAATCAAATATTTTCCTGATTTATATATATATTTGATAAATATTAGGACAAAATTTAATCAACAAGCATAAGTAAGACAGTGTGACATACGTTTACCCAATATATTATCATATGCTCATATAAAAATATTAGTAGTTTCTACATCAATTCCTATTGTTATAATATTATTAATATCGTTTTTTCATTTTTTATATATGAGGTTAATAATATGTAAGTTTATACTACAGAATAATTGTTAATTTATCAAAGAAATATATATACATTTAAAATATTAAATTTTCAATTTAATATATATATTTTTTTTATTAGTAGAGCACATATGGTTAACACTTGCAACTTACTGTAAAAATGGTAAGAAATGTATTTAAAAAAACATATGTAGATTACGATACAGAGCATTCATATGATACATATGGCAATAATTCATATAATAGGATATAAAATGTTCTATTAAATTCTGCTTACTGATACGAATATATATATATTTACAAGAATATATTTCATATAAATAATATATAAGTGTGAGAAATTAAATCTTTTTTAGATTGGTTGTATTCATTTGTAGATATGCAAATGAAATACTGTTTATAATACATTAAAAAAGATATAGAATGATTGGTAATTTTAATGTAATTATGGTACAAATAATAGAATGAAAAATGCTAATAAAATATTGATTAGTTCATGATGAATAACTAAATATAAAAAACATATATTTTATAAATTCTTCTTTTTAATATTCTGTATTTTCGTGATATATAATTTTTTTTTGTTGTTAAGTGGAATATCGTAAATATAATAAATTATTACAATTAAAATATAAATTTTACATATATATAATTGTATTATATTATATGACATTATAAAAAAAAGAATGCATAAGTATTAAATAAAAATAATCAAAATGTATTTTTATAATATTCATGTGAAGTTATTTTACAAAGTATGCTATTTTCCCCCAAATTTATGATGACAATATGTCAAATTTTATTAAATATAAGTTTCCTTAGATAAATTGTAAGACATGTATACTAATATAACATTTATTCTTATATCTTAATTTATATTAATAAATATGCATTCTTATATAACAAAATATAAATTTTTTGGACATAAATCATATCTTTTTATATATTATGAATTATATTAGGTAATGTTTATAAATAAATAACATATAATTGCTCTATATATACTCTTTCCTATTTTTTTCAATGCTATATTAGTAAAAAATAACATCTACTATTAATAGAAAATTTGTTACTAGAGTAAAAAATTGCGTAGATAATACGTGTATCATTGAATATAAAATAAATATATACAGATAATGAAATGTTTGTTCATTTTAGTTGTTGTAATAAAGCTAATAAAGCATTCATAGATATTTTTTTGGTTTCTTTTAAATTCTTATTTTTTATTTTTAAGGTAAAATATATTTAAACAAGTAAATACATCATATTGCAAATGGTAATAATATAATGTAGAATATAATTAATCCATATGAAATTAGCATTTTAACTAGGATAATTTTTACGTATCTAAATTTAAAAAATATAATATAATAATTATTATAACTATTATGTGTTCCTAATGTTATTTCATAATAACTTAAGAATAATTATATTCTCTATAAATTATTTTTTCTTATGTTATGTACATAAAATACTGTTACATGAAAAAATGTTCTTTTATGTATTCATGCATCATACACTTTTTTTATTTTATATATTTTTTAAATTATATTTTCCTATAATAAAGTTTTTTCATTATATATAAATTAGATAAATTTGAATATGTATAGCCCCCTTAATCCTCGATTAGTGTAAATTAATAATGAGAATGTGTTTTCACACTTTTAAGATAAAAACACAGGGATTTTTAAAATAACATATGATGAATCTATTTTTTTAAGATATTGTACATTGTGGGATCTAATTTGTTTTCTTTAATTCCTTATTTTTCCATAATAGGAATATAGTTATCTATAATATGAAGGATTAATTATATACATTCATGTATAAATAGCAAAGATCAATAAATAAAAGAATTTATTGCATTGGATTAGGAAGGATATGTATGTACAAGAACCTTTTAAAAAATATTTTTTATAACATAATTTACATTGTGTATTTTTATCTTCATTGTTTAATATATATATAACCTCTCACTGTTTAAACAAAAAATATAATGCAGCTCGAATATTCATACTTTTTGCAATTATACTTTACATTTGTTACAAATATAATAGTGTTTAATAGAAATAGAAAAAAAATATAAGTTCTACTTATATATTACCTTCATTAGTGAAACACATATTTTATAAAATATTATAAATTTTCTTATAAAATATACATTTTAACAATATAAATAACATTATTTACTTGGAATTATATGCTATGGTATATGTGTAAAATATATTCTTACATATATGTTGCATAAATAATAATATGATTAATAATTATTATTGTTCAAAATATTAAATATATTTGTTTCTTTATTTATTTGATTTTTGCGTATACATAAAAGTAATAAAAATATAACAATATTTTATCAAACCTAATCAACATGTAAAAATATATTACATAAGTATTTCTATGCTAATAAATATAATAACAAAAATAAATGATTATAAAAATTATTATTCAAATAATTTTATCTTTTATGATTATTCATATTAGAGTTATATTTTATACTACATTAAGAAATATATTTATTTATTTTATTAAAAATATAATTTTACATATATTTCATTATACATTATATACATAATATATTTTATGTATAGAATTGATAATGTTCTCCAGATAATATATAAAAAGAATCTTAGAGAATTTTAAATTTATTTATATTTAAGACACAGCTAAGTTAATATCAACTGTTTTAAAGAATTGACTATATAAGAAGCAATATATATTTAGGACTTTATTATCATAAAAAATTAATGATATATATATATTAATAAATTTACTTTTTACTAAATAATGAATACATAATATGTATTATTACGCTTTTAAAGAATATTTTTTATGTACAAATATATACATTATTAATATAGGTATTTATTAATATTTCTTTTAATATTGTTTAATTAATGCAAAATTTTGTGATATAAATATAATAGAAAATATATGTTTATATATTATATATACTTTATATTTTATTATTCCCTTAATATATAATATAGAATTACGAAAAATTTTATTTGTAATATGAATATTTTACCATGTATCAAATATTTATGCTTAAATTTGGAAATTCTAAATATATTTATTATTTATAAAAATATATGTGTTTCATTAGGAGTCTTTTAATACATATATTAAATTATAATTGTAATTTAGATATATATAAATTGACTGATAATTACATTATATTGCCTTTTAAAAAAGATAAATTTCTATGGAACACTTAAAATTTTATGTATTTTAATTGAATATATTACAGATATAAAATAATCAGAATTATATATATATATTCTATAAAAAATTCCAGTTATAATAACCTTTCTATAAAGAAAATGTATGTTTTTGTCTCTATGTAAAAGTTATATTATTTTTAAATGATATTTATATATATATTCATATTCATATTAAATATATATATAAGTCAGGAGCAGAGTGGTAAAACAAATAGATATGAAGAATATAAATGTAATAACAAAATTTAATTCTATTTATCACTCTAAATTTTGATACGTATAGAGAATTTATGAATAATATTAAGAAAAATATAATGTATATAATATGTATAAGTAATATATTTAACAGTTATAAGAAATATACCTGAATAAACTATTAAATAGTTATATATATATACGAAATATTAAGAAAAAAATTAATATATGTTAATTATTAAAACTTTACTATATGATTTTGACTTTTTTTTATGTTATTTTATATTATATTTTTGCAAATTCTTCTTATACATGTAGTATAAATGTTAGCACTGGAACCTAAATACTTATTCATTTTTTAATTATCATAATATTGGATAAAAATTTTTTTTTACATATATATTTTTTAAACTCCATGCTTATAAAAGGTATATAAATTAATAATTACATTTCTAATGGAATATTTTTATGTAATATACTTATTAAACATTATTTTGTAATAACGTATTTTTTGAAAGCATATTATTATTAAGTCTACGCATTACGTGCTACGGTAATATACATTTTTATATATTTTACAAATATTGAATATACATAGTGTAGAAGAGATATGTAAAACATAAATACTAGAATAATAGTCATCGGTCAAATTATATATATTATGCTAAATATGCTTTACATTTATAAAATGTATAGATGTACAACAATATATATGACATTTAATTGAAATTTTAATATAATTATAGTAATAAATTTATATAATTAAATGTGATTACATATATTTCTTTAATTGATATAAAAATATAATTCTATAATAATTATTGTTTTACACATTTAATTATGTTATATACTAAATTTGATATATTAATTGTGTATGTGTCATCCCGTGCATAATCTTAATAGCTTTTTATTATGGTATTTTATATAAAAACTTTAGATTTGCTCATATAATTAATGTATTGCTTTTATATGATTTACGTATCCATGATATTAAAAGATACATTTATTACAAATTATAGCTTAATTATAAGTATAAAATAAAATTAAATTATAAAGAGTTTTTTGTATAAAAATTTTGTAATATAAAATAATTAAAATCTAGAATTTATTTTATTATATTGTATTTGTTCAAGTTTCTATGTTCTGTTAAGCTAAATTGTAGAACTAAAATATTTATTTTATATTATTATGTAATATATAAGTTTCTTTTTTTAATTAAATGCATAAAAGCATAATTACATTATAAATTTTATGTTTTATAAATATATTAATAATATTATAGACAATTATACTTCTTCCTATATTTTTAATTACAATATATTGTATTTGTCAATGCATATTTATAGATTCTTTATTTACTCTAATTTTTTTATAAAATGTGTATCTGTGGTTTATTATATGGTAATATTGAATAAATTCATAATATTTATTAATTAAATTAGAAAATTATAAGAATATAATTTTAAGTTAATCATTATTCTAAATTATCAATCTTCAAATATATATTAATTCTTAGCTACATATAATCATCTTCATAATTACGCTATATATTAGTCAATGTCACTTAATGTGATTTGTTATTACAGCAACTTTTTGTGGGACTGGTCAATTGAGTTATATAATATATTATGTTTACTTTGAATTACATTTTTTTGTGACTCTTCAAATAAATTCATTAACTCGTAATGTTTCTTATTTTTTATATTCCATATATATTTTAACTTTTTTCTCCTTGGCCTTAAGTATGAACCAAAAACAGTATACTGATAATTATGAAAAAATATAATATTTCTCTGATGAATGCATTAAATATATATTATATGTGTATTATAAAATATATTATAAATATTTACTGAGTAAACGTTTAATTAAATAAATTTATTTTTAACATTATACAAGATGAATATAATTATTAATACGGAAAAAATTAAAACACCCGTGCTTGTCCACGTCAATGGAGATGTAGTATCTCCTAATAGTGCTTCAGCTTTCGTCGTGTTTATCGGTGGTATCATCAAGGTATACTTCAATAATTCTTTATCACATTTGTAAGTATTATTTCACAAATATTCATGAAAATCGTTTTTAAATTTATCCAGTTCTTCCTGAATACTACTGTAATTATTTTTTTTATCATTATTAATAATTTCCTCATATTTCTTTACACATGAACTAACGTCATGTTGTATAACATTTTTCTCTTCTTTTAATTTTTTAAAATCCTTATATAATTCGTCAAACGTATAGAATATATCATATATGGTATCATTCATTAATGATACATATTCTTTACATACATCCGGTATTCGTATTCCTGTTTGCTGTATGTATCTATGAGTTCTTTGTGAAAATCATCAAACGAATTAACTTTAGGACTTTTATTCATTTCTTCACATTTCAGTTAGTAGATATAAA
Organism: Plasmodium gonderi; assembly: GCF_002157705.1. Lineage (NCBI taxonomy): Eukaryota > Apicomplexa > Aconoidasida > Haemosporida > Plasmodiidae > Plasmodium > Plasmodium gonderi. The sequence goes on from NW_021629087.1 coordinate 21,874, forward strand.
AATTACAATATGGTTTTCTATCATTTTCATTTTTATGTTTTATTTCATGTAAATAAAGACCAAGATTTAAACATGGTGCATAAAAAACGTTATTGTGTTGTTTACGAGGAGTAAATTGTGCACTAATATCATTGCGAAGCCCATTTATTGCTTGATATACATCTCGTCCATACATATTGAATTTAACTGTAGAATAATATTCCTTACATGTAGGAAAAATATCCTTAAAAGTTAACTAGAATTGAAAATTGTAGTACATATAAATGTTTTACACTTAAAAAAATATATTTTTCTTTGATTTTCATAAATAAGAAAATTTTAATATGTAGTAATATGAATTATATTTTTAATAATTTGTAGAAACATACTTGAGCTTTAGATATTTGTGTATTACCCATTATATATTATAATTAATTCGAAAAAAAAATTATATTTATTTATATAATTTATAATGAAAAAAAATAATGCAGTAATTATTATTTATATTACATTTATTATTCTTATTAATTTATAAATATAATAATTGTTTTAAATTTTCATTTTTATATTTTAAAATATTAATATATAAATTGTACATATTACATAAATGTTTAGGTGTTTATATATAGGATTCAATAATAGAATTTTAGTATTCCTGTTTTAAATTTTATGATTTGTGTTTTTTTTCTTAGTTATCTAGATCAATACTTATATATAATGTTATGCAGTCTGTATTTAATGTTTCTATATCCGTACCTACAGAATTTTATATTTATTATTTGGGGATTAACATAAAGAGTAAATGCATTATATAATTTTTCATATTATTATATACAATATTAATAGACATTTCATAATATATACTATTATTTTTTTATATATAATTTGTGTAATTGTTTTTTCCATCAAGATTATTGATAATAATATAAATATATTTTTAATTCTTACGTAATATGATTCTAGGAATGATATTTTTACACATAGAATTAATTATTATTATATTTTATTTTCAAATGATATGTCCCACTTTATTCATCACATTTCAGATTTATTATAAAATTTGTTTTTTACTTTTTGTTTAAACTGATTTTAAAGTTTTTTATTTTATTCAAAGAATATATTTTGTTAAATATCTAAATGATATACGCTTGTACTATTACTGCTCAAATGTTTAGAGGAAAAAAATTACATAGGTTAATTAAATTTACATAATAACGCATATTTATTTACGCAATAATGTATATATGTATATATGTTTGTTTATATAATTCTATTATATAGTTTAATGTGAACTAATATATATATTTACATAATTGTTCTAAACAAACAATATCACTATTTATGATCATATATGTACAATTATAATTTATTATTTATATATATTAAAATGGATTTTTTTTTGTAAAGGAATCATTGATATTCTTCTTAAATACATATTGAATAATGGAATGAAATGTTCCTTGAATATAATTCTATATTTTATTTTTTATTTATAGTAATATATAAAATATATATAAAAATTTATTATTACAAGAATATGAATAATTTTAGGGAAGGTATGTAATTATTTTGATTTATATTATGAATAGATTTAAACAATAAATTTACGATGAAACGCGATTTATTAAGGACAAAAATTATTAATTTTATATGTAACATTTAAAACTTAAGGGATTTGTAAAAATTTTTTTTGTAGTAAAGTTTAAAATAGTACTATATTACATAATTTTGATAACATAAGTGTTTTTCTATATAAATTTTTTTTTTTGGAATATCCATGCGCATTGGAGAAGTTTTTAATATATTTATTATGAGTCGTTAAGAAACAAGCTATTAATTCTTTAATATATCTTCAAATGAATTCAACAAATAATATTCTATTTAATTGATATATTTTTTGAAAGATTAATTATAATATATATTTTTTTATAAAGGAAACATCTATATATAAATTTAATACAATCTATGTTTTATCATTTATATAAACAAAAGCTTCTTCACTGATATTTTATTTTTTATATATAATAATTTAAAAAAATTTTAAATTTATAAATATCATATATTTAATTTTTAGTAACAATAAGATTTTGAATATTTTTAATGAGTTACTATGGTTTTTTTGAATCTGTGTATATTCCTAGACATGAATTATTGGGAAAAACGTGATATATGAAAGGGGCTATATATAAATATATTTATATATAGTTTGTACTGGTTTGGAGATAACCGAATACAAAAAATATGTTCAACTTGTTTTTATATGATTATGAGAATGTACAGTACATAAAATAAGTTTTTTTTTTATAGGTACATAATTTTATATTGTAAAAAGGTAAAAGGCAATATATTAAAAGGCTTAACTTGTTCTATGAAAAAACTTATTTCACATAATATAAGTATTAGAAGATCAAGCACAATAGCTAATGAAGATAATAACATATAAAATGTTATAAATTATACTTTTTTATTTTTTATTTCATAAATACTTTCATTATAATAATAATACCTATATTGCTTTGGAATTATGAACACACATTATTCATGCTGAACTAAATAACGAGATCATATTTTATAACTTATGGACAAGGTATTTCAAAAATATAGTTAATAACCTTTATAAAATAATATTATATATAAATTACAGAGATATTTATTCTGTATTCAACGATAGAAATTTACATGTCATAAATGCTGTAAATTATTAAAAAAGAGAGAATACAAATTAAATATAACGTGTGATTATAATTTTGTAAATATATTTTTAATCTAATTTAATATGGATGATTTTATAATTTATGTCACAAAATAAAAAATTTTATATTTCCTTGATTTATCCAAATTAAACAATACAAGAATCTGAAGTTGAACTTAAAATATAAGTGATTATACATCGTTGTTTATATTTTTTTTGTTATTGTATTTTTGTAGTTTAAAATATTATCTTTAAGAAAAATTATTGAGTATAATAATATTCATAACGTATACTTTTATGTGAATAAAAGAATTTTAGTGTTTTTTAATGTTTGTCATGTTTGTATGTGCACAAAATAAACACGTATTTAATATATGGAAATATTTGTTCTTACAAAAACTTATATAAAATTCATTTTTATATTTGTCAATAATATTGCATATATATGTACTGAAATACTTATTCTTTCTTAGTTATACATATTATCTATAGACAGATGATAGTGGTATAAATATATTATTTTTGTTTTTACATAATATGAAATTCTAACATACCTTATAATTTTCTTCATCAGAAGAAACATTTTTATTTTTTCATATTAGGTACACATTTTTACAACCATCATACATTTATAAAAAGTAGTTACTTCTTAACACATCTCATATTATTGGATTTATTAAAAAATACTTTTTTTTATTATAATGATGATTTATTAAATTTTTTATTTTTAAATAAAACCTGGAAGCCATGTTTTTGGTAATACTTACCTATTACCCAATCACCAATTTGCAAAAATTATTAATCAGTACTTTTCAGAATATAAATATATATGAACTAGTCACTTTTAAATTTATTTAACATATGCATATAAGTAAATTCTTGAATTCAGTAACTACTAGAGAATTGTTATTGTAATTGTTTTTAAATCTGAGAAAGCGTGTATATTATATTGTAAGAAAATTTATTTTGTAACCTTTTATGTATTAATACATATATCCGATATATTTTTTATTTTATCATTGTAGATAGAACTTGAAATATTATAACTGTCTATAGTGGTATTTTTAAATATTTTTTTTGATATTATTAAGTACACATAAAACAAATCTATCAATAAAAGGATCGATATTATGCTACATAAAAATAATATAGTTTTAGATAAGTTTATCATTTCTGCAATGCATAATTTTCTAAATTTAAACATTGAAAAATTATCGTATTGTTATACAGCGGTTTCATCCTTTTTTTCATAGAACTGTTATAAGTATATACAAGTACAATAAGATCTAAATCCACATGTGGAAAAAATAATTATTAAATAGGGAAAATACAATGGAATACAACATTATAAATATTTTTTTACTTAACATACTTGTAGTATATATATGTACATACATTTAAGAGAAATAAAAATGTGAACTATATATATATGAATAAGAAGAAAATTTACATATATATAAAAGAAAAATAATTCTAATTGTAAACAATGGTGAACATTGAAAAATAGTTTATGAAATGGTATATCAAAGAAATAACTCTAATTATATTTAATATATTTTAAATATATAAATACAATATTAATCCTATGCTAATTATTACAGCTATTTTGTTATTATTATGAGAATTTATTTTATAATTATTATAAATCATTTTATATTAATTAGAATATTACATAAGTAACATATTATATTAAATATCATTGCACCATTAATTATATAATTATTAGTGTTCCATAATATTTTATCACAGTTATGCTTTTTGATATAGAAGCAATGTTATAAAAAAAATAAAAATATAATTTGTACCGTTTAAGGATTATTTCATCGTATAATTAATAAATAATATATCTGTTAATTTGAAGTGTTATTTAAAAATGTAAGAAAATTCTATTAGCTTATTACCCTATATTATATTAACTGCAACATTGTATGCAAAAAAATTTGAATATAATTAAATTCTTCTTAATAATAATATTACATAGAATGTACTACATTGAATTATATAAAAGAATATGAAAATTGAATATATAACTAATATATATTTTTATCAGATGATAATTTAATTCTTATTGATATATGAAAATAATGTAGATTATATATTTGCAAAAATTAATATATCATTCTATTTTTATATTTATAACAATTATTCATTAAAGAGAACAATGTTATATATAATTTACCACACAGAAAATTTTTTACGAGGATCTTATTATAATTTCATTATTAAGGATAGTGAGTATATATGTTTATTTACTTATATAATATATAGACATTCTTTTATCATTATTACAATTAATTCAACATTACAAATACAATTTATACATGTTAAAAATATTTTTATTTATTACACAAATTATGTATATAATGTAATATTTTATTTAAGATAGGATAATTTTGTATTGTTATTATGGCTCATGTGAATGAAATATATATAATTCTCTTAGATAATATTCTGCATTATATGACTTATTCTAAAGGAGCTAATAAAAATTATATGTTTTTATAGAATTCGCATAATACCATAATTGTAATGTGCTCAAACTTCATTTCACGTTTTATAATTTACATATAATGAAATTATTCTCTAAAAAAATAATATATGTATTATAGTTACCATTATGAATTATAGTCAGAAAAATTTATTTCATATTTACTTATATAATGAGTTTTCAATTTTTTTGAGCAAGTTATATAAATTATAATATAATTTCTTGTGTTATTAATTTTCTTATATAATTAAATTTTATTTATTTATATAATTGATAAAAGATATTGAATATTCATGTAGTTTTTTATTTCCTATTCGAAATATTACACTTGTGATATTGGAAATATTGATTTCTAAAAGAAATAATAAGAATGAAATATTAGATTTGTAAGAAATCATAAAAAATGTAATAAATTCATTAATAATCCCAAACATAAAAGTAAAAGAAATATGTTATATTATTTATTTTATAAAAAATTAAAATATTATTTTCTAAATAATTTATATATCACTACAAATTAATAATTACTAAAAATATGTTACAAGATAACATACAATATAAATAGAAATTAATATTAAATATAATATATTTACAGAGGTATATAAAAAAATATCTTTCTATATAATTGCTAGACACTATTAAAAATAGCATAAATAAAAATTTTGGAAAAATATAATTTTCTTAATTATTGTAAAATAATAAAAATAATAACTTCCAACACTATATATAATCTTTATAAATATTGTATTATTACTTTTGTGCTCGTTTATAATGTTTGTACATATAAAAGAAAAAACATTAAGTGAATTAAAGTGAACACAAATATTAAGAATAGTTGTTTATTTTATTTATTGTTTTTGCCTTTATATATATATTTTATTAATTTACAATATGTCTTATAACAGTATTAAATACTTTACATTATAAAATTATATATATCATTGTGGTAATGTTATTAATGTACATATGTAATATTATAAAGTATAATATATCTCATGAAGTTCCAATTTATATGTAGCAATAATATATATATTGAGTATTTTTACGTGCATACTTATATATATTTCCTAAAAATCTTCTAAACAACCTGAAACCTAAAACGATATTTCATTTAATTTATTATACCTTGTGATTATTTTATTATAGTTGTGTTTCATATATTATAACATAAATATATATTTATTGTTATTTAGTATTCGTATTAAATTTCAACAATATATATATTTTTTGTCTTTTGTGCATTTACAAAAAAGAATGATACCATTATGCAATAATAAGCATGATAGGGCCATTAAATACATTAATAATTCAAAAAAAAAATAGAATATCAATATTTGCTTATTAATTTATATTTATAGGAAATATAACATATATAATTAATAATGTAATTATTCTTATATTTTTAACATAGTATTTTATAACATATAATTATTAAAACATTTTTTTATCAAGTAATATACATATAATGTCAGGAGGAAAAAATATGTCGCAATATGTATGTTTCTATTTTTATTAAAATTATGCTATTTTTAAAATCCAATAAAAAAATATATTTATATACATATAATTTAATTATTTTATAAATATTATGATTTTTATTTCAGTCATTTCTTGAAGATATATTTCCTACATGCGCTGATGATTATAATTCAGCTACTACAAATGGGGTTTCTGAAAGTTTGGATGAAAGATTCACTAGTATGTGTAAACAAATCCGTGATTCTATAGTGCCTAATGAATTAAGTGAGAGTGAAAAAAAATTATTTGATTTAGGTTGCCTTGATATTTTAGTCTATTTAGATCGTATCAAAAATATAATTACTGAACAGGGTGATACAGAAACTTATGTTAATTTAAGTTGTAATTATTTCTTTTACAAACTGAAATTTCTTATGAATTCATGTAAACTTAAATGTAGCACAATAAACACTTGTTATGAAGAAATGAGAAAAATTATGAATGGTAAACCTGATTATGAACATGCTTTTGATGTATGTGTGAATAAAGATATATACCAGGGAATCCTTAATGAAAATATATTTGGAATGATGACATATATTGATTTTGCATTTTATTCACTTTATCTTTTAAAAAGAAAAACAGAATATAGTAACATACAGAAGGCAACGCATTTAAGTAATATTAAGACACTTTTATCAAAATTTAAAAGAGATGGTAATGTTTCCAGTTCGATTATTCAAATGATACAGCTTGATTACGATAGAATTATCCAGGAAACGAGAACACAATTGGATAATACAGATTATCAAATATCTCAGAATATGTACGGCACAAAATCAGTACAAGTCATGGGAAATGAATTACCAGAAATGATAGTAATTGAGGAGGATAATGCCATAAGTAAAGAAATAATTACAACATTAATTGTTTCAATATTTGCAATAATGATAATTATATTCATAGGATATAAGGTTAAAATAAGTTTTACATATCAAATATATATTGTCACAATGTATAATACGTACAATTTTGAAATTCTTATATTAAACAATTGACATATTCTTAAATACATAATTTTTTTTTTAACAGTACAGAGCTCACATACCATTTTTAAAACAAAAAGCAAAGAATATAATGAAGATGAAGAATAAACAAAATGAGAATATTAACTCATTTGCTACACTTGAAGGAATATACAATTATTCAATTGATAATAAATATAGTCTATCATATAGCTTATAAGTATGTTAATATACATGTAATAACATGTAATATAGTTGACTAATTTTTTTTATAAGTACAATAAAATATATTATCCTAATGTGATAAATATGAAAAAAAACGTTGAGCGTTCAAACATAAGTTTAATTATTCGAAATATTCTGTTCGAACTTCAGGGTTTTTATTTTTTTGTAATGAGTCAATTGTACATATTAGTGTGTGCCATAAGGGTATAATAGTTTTACATAATTATTATACTGCGTTAATAATTAGTTGACTATTTCTTATAAGTTATATAATATTATTATACATATTATTTTCCATTTCCTGTATATTCTACTATATTTTTATATTTTATACTATTATTTTTATAGAAAATATAATTTATGTTTTATTTTAAATATATATAATGTATGTTTTTAAATTATTTTTATAGTATTTTTTATAATGATTAAATAATTATTGTAATTATAAAATTAATATGTATAATAGTTGTTATATATATTAGAATTTTATTCTTAATGAAACAGATTAAACACGTTATAACTAATATATTTAATTTTATACAGTTCAAATAATATATAAGATTGGAAAAGTTATTTTAATAAATATAATAACATCCAATTTAATAGTATATAATTTGGTTACATAAATTTATTATGTACATATTTATTTACTTTTTATTTATTTCTTTTTATAATTTATACATGAATGCTCTTTTTTTTTGTTTTAATTATGCTAAAAAAAAAATACATGTTACTAATAGAGAATATGGTATTTTATATTATGTGGAAAAAAATAACAATCAATAGTGTTTATAAATACTTACAATACTATTAGACTTAACATAATAATAGGAAAAAAACACTATAACTTATGTCCATATTTTAAATGATATACTTCTGAATTTTATATATTTCAATTCTTATATTTTTGTTACATATATGTGCATCTTTATAATATATATCTCCAATATGCTTAAAAGAGATATACAATATTAATATATTAATATACTTTAAAGCATTATAATATGTGTATATTTAAACCCTTATATATTTTATCATCATTTTTTCAAAAATATAGCAATATATGACATGCTATAATTTTTCTATTTTATTATGTGTTTATATATTCATTATAATTGTGTAATTTATTGAAAAATATATTAAATATTATTTTGACACTAAATTAGTTTTTTAATTTTTAATAAAAAATAATGTATTTTCGAAGTTTGTGAATTATTATATAGCTAAAATTCTAATGGATATAATATATCTTCAGAACATGCAGAGGTTCGATTTATATTAAAAACTATATAACCTAATTGCATATAATTATATTAATGATCATATAATTACATTAAAATAATGATTTATAATATCTATTTCAAAACATTCATCTATGCTTTCTTCTAGGAACATAATAATTCTGTTGAAAAATGCATTTGAAACGATTATATGAAAATAATTTTTACTGAGGATTAAATAAGGAAACTCAAAGAATTATATGATATATTCTTGATAGATAATATTTCAGGTGACAATAATATATGCACTAGGAAATACAGATTTAACTGTGCTAAGAGATGTTTGATATATATGTATAATATAAAGTGTGAAATAAATTAATAAGAAACATGATTTTTATAACACATTAGATCATATTAGATATAAAAGGATAAAAGAATTATATAGTGTTGCAAATCATTTTCCAATATTAGCTTATTTTTAAAGAAATAATATATGTTACCTTACTTTAATTATAATCATTATAATAATAAAAAATTATTTTTTGTTATTTATTTTGTATAAGTATATTATTAATATTATATATATATATTTATAATTAATACACCTTTTTCGACTTTACATGGTCAAAACAAAATAACATTTTAAATAATTCCTTTTTCATATGTATTATATGTTCTGTTTATGTTATTTATTGTAAAATAGAAGTATCTAATATAAGTAGCCTTAGTTCTTATATATTATATTGTTGATAGAATAATATATAAATTGGTATTCTTGTTAAATTTTAATTTGTTATAAATTCAAAAAACTATTTTTTATTATAATATGCAAAAAATTATTTCTATATACATAATAAGGTTAAAAAACTAATATTATTATAACACGAAGAAAATTAGGAAATTTGCACCTATTTATTGTTACAGATAAATAGTATTTACATTATATCCTATAATAATGAAAGATAGGTAAATTATGTTATTTTTAATTAATATAAATTTTAAGTCATTACATATTTAACTTAGTAATTATTTATGATTTTGTTATCATATTTTATACTAAGTAAATTACCATTTCAAAGTAAATATATTTTTATAAATATTAAGTAAAGCATAAAATATGGTAATATTATTTCTCATATTATCTAGTTTTTAGCATATTAATACTTAAAGATAAATCTAATTAATAAAGTATTCATGAAAAATTACATATGTGAAAAAAAAATTTTATTCTTTATATTGTAATAGAAATGTCAAATATAAATTTTCTAATACCTATTACTGACTAATAATAATATAGAATGAAAAAACTAATTTACTTTTTCTGAGTATAATTTCCTCTTTCATATTTTGTAAATTAAATTTTAACTAAAATAATTTACAATAAAAGTGTAATTATAGAATTATTATGATATAGCTAAATATTTGTTTGAATAAACGCTTATAAATGAAATAAACAAATTTTCAATATAGTAAAATTGTTGTTTTATAACAATTAAACATCATATTATTAGTTTCATTACATGTCAGGACAAGTATTGTAATATTTTAGTTATAAATTTTACATAAAAGTAATATATATAATTATTGAAACTTATATTATATATATGTATTCTAATAATATTATATATCTGTGCTTATAATGTGTACATATATTAAATAAACTGGATTTAATATAAATAAATATGTTTATCCTCTTAAAACTATTACATATCATATATTAACATAATATTCAATATAATGCTATATCATTCTAATGTAATATATTGTATCAAATATAAGAATATATAGAATTTAGACGACTTACCGTATGAAAATATAAATATTTATTTTTTTTTAGTCTGCAATTAAAAAATTACTAAAAAATAAGCATTGATTTTTTTGTATATATTATCTAAGCATAAATCGTTCAACACTAAATGTTATATGTACTCGTCCCGTAACTATGTCTATTGATATATATTTTATATAATAAAAAAAAATATATAGAGATGAAAATTTTATAATATAATTATTGATTGTATGAATTTATATTTTTCAATTTATTGTTAAGTATAACACTTTTTTTATAAAATTATATACATTTAACTATATTATAAGAATGAATATAAAGTTTTAATATATCTATATTATTTCATCATTGTAAAATTGCGTTCCATATTATATATTTTTATATAATAATATATTCTTATTTTCCAGGACATATATTACACTATACTTTTAGCATATATGAATAGATAATTAAAAAAATATTTTTTGAATAAATTTCATTAATTCATATAAATAATAACATTTAATATATGTTATTACAATTATATTTGTTATGATATTATTAACACACATAAATTGATTATAAAAAAAAAAAATAATACTTTTTTTTTTTTGATTAACATATATAAATCGATATGACTGATGTTTTAAGTGAGAAAAATAATGTATGTATACTACTGTTATAGTTGCGATTAATTTTACATAACTTAAAAAAAATATATATATCACTGAAAACGAAGCAAAAAATATATATTTAAAAATTTAATTTATATAATTGTATATTTTTTTAAATTCATTCTTAGTTCGATTTTGCTGATATATATCCGAATTGTAGAAATATTTTTAATTGATATAATTAGCATTCACACCGTGACCACTTATATAGCGGTTATTCTGCAGTGTGTAATAATTTTTATATAAATATACAGATTAAGGGATGTTGGCAGCAGAATTTTCAACAAAAATTTTGTATACCTCTAGGTTTTTATTTAAATCATATAGAACAAAATAAATCAAATAAAGACTTTAATGTTCAGGCAAACTGTAGATATTTCTATTACAAACTAAGAGATTTAGTGAAAAAATGTAAAGGTAATTGCATTAATAATAAAAATTGTTACGATGTTTTTAGGGATGTATGGAAGAGACGTACACGGCTAATAAATGTTCCAGATATATGTAAGGAAGTTGTTAAGGACATGTGCATTATTGAAGAAGCTTTATCTGATGTATTTTATTATTTGGATGAACTATATCGTACTCTTAATGAATTGAAGAGAAATCGTAATTCATGTGAACATTATAAAGACAAATGCGAAGAACATATTGGGAGATTAAGGAATTGTGATTTTAGTGGTAACTTAAGTTTAATGAAAGTAATTGAGAAATTTGAAAAGGAATATTATAGGGAATGTCCTATGCCAGTCGTACCTGTAACCATACAATATCCAAATCCGGACATATTAATAAATGGAAAAAAAAAAGCCACAAGTCCTGGAGTAATGATCGATACGTTGACAGGAACAGTGGAAGAAGCAACTACAAATGCATTGAACAGCACTTTGACAGGCAAAGGAACAGGAGTGATTGTTTTACCATTTATAATGTTAACAATTGTATTCGTGCTTTATAAGGTTATATATAAGTTAAGTACATTAAATTAAAGTTGATTCAAATATTATAATACATATACGTATGATAAAAACATTAAATTTAAATATTTTATATATAGTCAAAAAATAGTATTTCTTTATTATCAGTACACTAGGTATGGTTCACTTCTACAACTAGGTGTAAAGGCGTTAAAGTGTATGCTTAAAAAAAAAAAAGTAAAAGACCTAATGACTTAATGAACTCATTTGAAAAGACATACAAAAATTCGGTGGATAAGAAGTATGAAATAGCTTATTCCTCAGAGTACTATTAGTAAGATATATTTAGGATAATTAGTGATACTATGTAATATATTAAATGGATAAAAAATAAGTGGCTTCTATACTAATGTAAGACAAATGATAATTATATAAACATATATATTTTAAAGAAGAGGGAAATAAATAAAAAGCACTTATATTTATTTGATTTAAAACAGTAAATAAAGTAACAATATGTAAATATTTCAGTGTAATCTGCATTATATAATGTTGTTATATAAATATATGGAATATTAATATTATATAAAATCCTTAATTTTATGGAATAATAAAATAAAAAACGTACAAAAAATATAAATAGAATTAGTATATTAATATATTCCCAAAACAGCATTAGTGAAATGTAAAATTATTTTATATCTAATAAAATGATGAACATTATATAATAATATAATAAAATAAATACATTGTTAAACAATCATTCATGTAGAATAATGGAATTATAAAAACTGGAATACCATATTAAATAAAGATGAATCATTTTATAATTATGTATTAAAGAACCATATTTTATATTATAATGGCTTAAAAGATTTAGAATTCAGGTTTCATAATTTATTCTAGAACATGTAATGTTTGTCTAATAATGAATGTTGAATATATTATTATGTTCATAGCTATCAGATCATCAAGATACTATATGATACACATATTGTATTTTTACAAAATTATGACATTTTTTTTACCTCATATATTTTAAGTGAAAATAATTTGAATCATTATAATTGAAATTGATTTATATGGTGTAGAATATATATTTTTTGCTTTTTATATTACATGTCATATTAATTACATGTATTTTACATATATGTTGTCTTAGATATATTAATCATACAGAGTAGTACATGAATATAATTCATATATATAATTATTTATTATATTATTTTAAAACGTTAATATTATATAATTTTTATATTATTAATGGATATATTTTTATTTCTATTTAATAAATTATATATAATATTGTAAATGATATCTGAAATTTTTTTATATACCTTTTTATTACTTCCATTTTGCTCTGTATATAAGATTAATTTATAATATATTAGTCGGTTATTCATTTTAAAAAATAATGTAATAAAAATGTAGAGGAACTTAGTACAAAAAAATTATTCTTTATATTTCTTTAAGGTGGATATATTTTTTATGTATATATTTTTAATTATAAAATCAAATAACCTTAAATACATTAACTTTTTATATATAAATAAATATTTTTATATATTTTAAAAAAACAATGTAACAATCTTGAATAATATTTATACTTATTCTGTTATTTTATATGTAAAATATTCTAATTTTTATATAAAATTGTAGACTTTAAAGGAATATGAAATATATGTTAAAATTTGATACCTTAAAAAGATTCAACATTTTTTTTTTTCTATATGATTAGATGTATAAGGACGAAAATATACTAAGTAATATGATTAATAATAAAAGACTTGATTAATAATATAGATTCTATATTTTTATATCTGATTATTAATACATAGTATAATTTTCTATAAATTCAGATTTATAAAACATTATTGTCATTTCTATGTCAAAGTTAATATGTATAGAATCTTCTTTCAGAAAAGAACATGTGTTCAAATATAAATGAAAATATATCTGGGAAATACTTGTTTATAATGAATTAAAACACATATCTTAATTCCATTATGTGCGAACGAATTATATTGCAAAATTTTATTTTATTTTTAAGTTTCATGTATAATATTTTTTTTTCATGTTTTCATAAATATATAAAAATTTTATGCTTTTTTACATATAGTATATTATAGTAATTAAAATTATATATAATTAATGCATCAATTTTTTCTAACGTATTCATAATTTTAAATACCATAAATTATTTATTTAATACAAAATATATATTCAAAATATTTTTTATCTTGGTATTATAAATCCCACTTCTCCTAATAATTTTTTTTATATTTATTAATATAATTAAATTACTAATTCCTAATTTACAATTTTTCGTGTATCTCATTCATGAAAAAAAAAAAAAAAATGAATAGTAATGAATTTTTTTTAAGTGATATCACAGATAACAATATGAATGTATGATATGTTTAAATTTTGTTATCTTCTTGAACAATATGCTTATATTAAAATTTATATTTAATAGGATAATATAACATATTGAATAAATGCGCAATCTAATAATGGTACATTCATATTGTTGTAAGACATATATAATTAAATATACTATTATAAATCATTATAGCACAGAGCACATGTTATTAAAAGCATAAAATTAACGCTAATATGTACTATATCAAGATTATATTTGCTATAAGGAAATCTTTGCAATTTATTATTATTCATAAATATTATATTCCTTGAAATATATATTTATGCATATACATATAAAAAAATAAAAAAATGTAAATTGATTGATTAGCAAGACATGTTTTTATGTATAATGTAGATGGAAAAATATTATTAGCAACAAAAAATTTCATATATATTGTCTTCAATGATTCAATTAATTAAAATATATTTACCTATATCATTACTTATATAATGTTTTTGTAACTTATGCATATCTATATATTACAACATTAACATAAATATAAAGACAAAATGATATATTTAAGAAATATAAAATGTAATAATTTCATAAAAATATATATTTTTTTGTAAGATCGTTTTTATTATTTGATATTTGTAAAATATATCTAATTGAATAATATGTTTACTCTTTATAAACATGTTAGTAATACAGGAATAAATTATATTTCATAAAATAATTATATAAACATTTATTCTAGAAAAAAAACTATCAAATTCTGTTCTAATGTATTTCAAGTAAAATATTATAGTCTTAATATTTTTTATGGAATATATGTAAATATCCCCAAATTTATAAGTAAGAATATATGAACGTATAATAAAATAATATTTTTATTTTCTGCATATATAATTATGTGAGAATACTAAGATGTATTTTTATGTATTTAAAAATATTTTAATCTCTTTTATAATAATATTTATAACGTTAGCTATTTAATAATATATTTTTGTGTGCTTTATTAAATAAATTATATGGATTAAAATACATTGTATATAAAATAACATAATAATTAGTTATTTCTTAATTATCTACAAATTTCAATTTTTTTCTTTTCCTTTGAATAATAAGCAACATCATTAAAATTTACATATATAATTTCATATTTTATGTTTATATCTTATAGTAAAATATTAGCGGACGCACCATGCAATATTAAATGTGACATGGAGACCTAATATTCATGAAATATAATATTATATATAAATTATTTTTATATATATAGTCATCAGAAAAATATTTAACATAAAATAAGATTATAAAGTTTTCTTTTTTAAAATTATTATTATAATCACATTAACTTATTATTAATGTAATTATATTTAACAATATTTATTTATTTCTATGCATATAAATTTGTGTTCATAATATAGCTTTTTAAAGTATACGTGATCATTATAAAAATAAAAAAATAGTTATTCATGCAAAATATATTATCATATTAACAGATAAATATGGAAAAAAAGTTAATTATTTTTAACATGTGGAATAGTTACTATTTTTTCATATTGCTAATACAACCTGTATATTTCATATAAGATATTAAAAGAATAAATTTATTTAATATAAACTCTTATAGAATGTAAACCTGCAATAATATCAATTTATATGACATTTCTTATTATTAGATAAAAAAATGAAATATATTTGTTTTGTATAATATCTTCTTCTGTTCAATGATTTATAATAACAAATAATTATTATACATTTATATATAATGTACAAGTAAGATCACAAGAACACTAATTAATTAAATAATTATCAGGTGATTTTCAAACCTATATAAAATATATTTATAAAATAATATTGTCTTATATAATATTTAGCTATTATCAAAAACAAACTTAATTTATACGTATGACGTCCAAACTAAGTAATTGAAATATATACTTATCTTAATATACTTTACCCATTGAATATGGGGTATCTACATAAAGAATTTTATTTCAATGTGTAAAAAATCATTAAAGTTATGATCTATTATTATTAATAATATTTTCATATTTATATGTTTTATATATCTCATTAATCTATATGAATGATTCATTAATTATCCTTCGTACTTATTATTCTTTGATTCCAACTTCTTAATAACAAATTATATTATAGAATTATGTATTAATATAAATGCATTTTCTAATAAATTACATCATTATATATTAATATTATTAATAGATATTCACAATACAAGATGTATTTTATTTTATCCAATGTACAATAACTTTAAATAAAATAATATTAATATTGAAATAGTTTTTGTTTTTTTATGTATACAATGTCAATTGATATAAGTATTGAAATGTACATTTTATATGCTTCTATAATGATAAATAATAACATATTTTCTTGCATGGATTACTTTAGAAATATATCTATAATATTAGTTAACTTAGATTTACATTAATATGCATATATTCTATAATTTATATGTTTTTTGTTAGTATTTGGATTACAATGATTACGCATTATACAGGACTAAAATCCATAATATTTTGCTCTTTAATGGTAGTCATGGAGATACTGATAAATTTTTTAGTACCCAAGATGTTGCAGTACATATAACACAAATTACTTCTCCTTATTGTTGGATTATAAAAAATTATATTGAGAATGTTAAGAGAAGTGATTTAAATGATAACAATAAATGTGACAATTTTATTAAATACTAGATAAAAACAGAAATTGAAGAAGATAATAAAAATGAAGCTGAACGTATATTTAATTATTTGAAGAAATATGTTAATACTCTTACTTCTGATCAACATGTAAAGAAATGTACTTTTGAATTTGAACGTGAAAATGATATAAATTATGAAAACATAAAAAATCTTTATAATATATATAATGTATATTGTTATATAAATCATATTATGCCATATAATTTGCTGGATGTTAATTTTTGTTACAATATTGAAAGTTTAATTGAAAAATATAATGCTGTCTTAAAAAACCTTAATGTTTTCGAGGATATTGCTTTGCGTAATAAATTATATCATATTAGATGTCTAGTTGAACATAATGCATTGATATTGAAGAAACAGTGCAGAATGGAATTTAATAATGAACATGGTGAAAGTGAATCCGAAACTTATTTGCGTTCTTGCGAGTTAAAAGTATCAAGAGAAAAAAGCATGAAGAAGCGATGGATTTAGAAATACAACATGATCAAGGGCCGAATTTAGAAAAAGATAGTGAAGATATGATCAATTTAAAAAAAGAACATGAACGAACGATGCATTTAGAAAAAGATTTTGTTAAAATTTTTGCTAGAAGAAATATCAATAAAAATATTATAATAACAACAGTTCTTGTTACGATTGTAATAGGAACAATTTTTCTATATTTTTATAGGGTTATTAATAATTTATGTTTGATATAAATATATATTATGCATATTTTTTTATTACATTCAAACAAGAATTATTTCATATATTAAGTATTCTTAAAAATTCATTAATACATCATTTCTATTATTAGTTTAGGGAATCATTGTAAAATGTAGGACTTCGGATTAAAAGGAAAAAAAGAAAGAGAATGAATATTGAAGACAAACTATTCGAATATATAACGTGCAAATATGAAAGTGATGATGGAGATCCTGATGAAAAGAAGTATAACATAACTTATTCTTCTGCTAGATAATTATATAATGCCTATGTGAAAATATAACTCTTCAATTATTAAGTGTATTAAAATTTTTAACAATTAGTTATAACAAGAAATAACTATTAAAAATGTAATATTATATGCATATCGTAAATATTTATAAAAAAAAATATATATATTTTAATACAATATTTCTATTTAGTGCACATAAACATTCTAAAATGTTTATTAAGAAAAATAGTAAAATGTAAAAACTGAACATATATCATCATATAAAAAATCATGTAACGGAAAGTACTCCTTATAATAAATATGGGCAAAAATTATGGAATTATATATATTATACTTATATATATAGTCCTCTATGTTAATACATTAATTACATATATTTCCTTTAGTGATTGTATGTAAAAATGATAAAACATGGAAAAGGAAAATAATACTGTGGCATATGCAATCTAACAAACATAAAGTATTAATGAAATGAAATAGGCACGGATCATATTGTCATTAAGCGTAAATGACAAACATTAAAATATTTTATTAATTTATATAATAACACAAAATTTGCATAATATCATTGATATTAAAAATAAAAATTTTATGTTTTTGACTAGCAATGCATATTTTTTTAACTAAATATACATTTAAATTTTATTTTTTGGAAAGAATATATTCTTCCTTAGTTTCACATATTACCCTAGTAATAGTAGTTTATTCATAATAGGGGTGTATCGTGACATATTTTATTTCATATAATTATTCTTTTATAATATATTATTGTACGAAGAAATTTTTTAATTTTTATTTCGATAATGTTATTAATTCTTGTATAGTATAATTTATTGTGTATAAATAATATGCATTTTATTCATATTATTTCTTATATTTTAAGTAATACTTATTTTTCTTAAACATAAAAAACATTGTTATTCATGATGTCGTAACTACTAAAAATTGAAAAAATTGTTTTTCCTTATACATTTATTCGTTAAAACCTTGGGTAAAAAACATTTATTACATAAATAATACTTAATCATTATTTTTTTAACTTTATATTATTCCAAAAAAAAATACATAATATAATATTTTAATAATTTCTCGCAGTAGAATATAATGCTAAAGATAATATACGTATAATAGCAGAATTAGGTGAAAATACGCATAAGTAAATATGTATAAAATAAAATATAAATAAGTGGTAAATATATAATTTCTGAACTATCACATACTATAAGGTAATGTTGAAAATAATATAACACTTTACCTTATATATATTATACTATTAAGAAATGTAACATATGTAGAGTATTAATATTAATCAAAAAATTATATATATTAATATGAAATATGCCTTATATAATATAATATAACGATAAAGGTAAAACAAAAAATTAAAAAAATATTATTAGATCATATGATTTGTATATTTTATTTTTCTTTAAGTGTTTACTTATTTATGTTATTTTATAAATGCTCTTTAATGAGAATTTGCTGTACACATATTATTGATTATGTGAAGAAGATTTTCATAATAAATTATATTTATATTCACATTAAAATATTAAATAATGTTTATTTTTATTATGTGTTTAAAAGAAAAGCAGTGTCTGCTACATATAAATGCATATTGACTGTTGTAAAAAACATATGCATACTAAAATATGAAAACAAATTTATATTTAGCGAACTCTTAAATTGTACACTATAGAGTTTCATTTTTGAATAGATACTAATAACATGAATATAATATAAAATAAACTGTAAATATAGTAAGCCTAATAGGAAATTAATATATAAATTTTCCAAGAAATATTTAATTCATATTATTGAACACATAAGATATTCCACAATAAAAATTCAAATATGTAATATACCTATTTTATATAAATAATACGATGAACGTATAAATTTAACGTTCATTCAAATTGATAAAATAAACTATAAATATGTTTATACATGATAATTTGTTACTAGGTTACAAATATAAACTATAATTAGGTTTTTTCTAGAAAATAAAAATAGCGCAGAAAATATAGATTATAATATTTGCTCATTAGCAAAATAAAGAAATACATAAATTATATAAATTCATTATTTACAAAAAATTTTAAAACATTATTATTATCTTGCTAAAAAATATATTTTCATCGAAGCCGTAAATTTTGTAATACACGCAACTATATATATATATATATAAAATGTTTACAATTTTATTGTACAAATTAATAATATAGCAAAATATAATTTACACAATTTTTGATAAAATTATTGCATTTAATAAAATATATTTATTGATGTAATTATTTTTTTAAAATTATATTAAAAACTTTATATAAGCATTTTTACATATTCTTTAAGTAAGCGTATACATTAAATGGCACATTTAAAAACAGAATTCATTATAAATTAAAATCAGGAAATAAATAAATATATTCTTTTGACATTTATCTAAAATGCGTATTATTTCAACGTAGTATTCTTTGATATTTTAAATTTATAGAATTATTATAAATATTTATTATGTAGTTAATACCATATCTTTTTTAGTAGTCCAATAAATTTAATTATACATATTAACACTGATACATAATATATCTTATTTTGAATATACGTTATAACATTTGCATTTTTCATCACATGAATGAATGTGAGTTTATTTATAAATTTAATTTTGTTACTTAAATCATTTCTTTTTTATATTCTATATACACTTACTATGGCACTATCAATATAGTGAGTTTCCTATAGCAAAAATATAATTCTACATATTGGTTAAATCTAATCATATTTCCTATTACATGGAAAAAATATGTATAGGTATATCGTGTTTTCAAAATTTTGCTAAATTTGTAAGGTTTTTTAAATACAATATATTAATCTTTTGGAGTTAGTGAACGTGTATATTCATATTAATTTACATTGAACATATATGCTTATTCTAATTATTTTAATTATCAAATCCTTTTCTTATTAATTAATAGTAATATTTGAATAATATATTTATTTTTCAATAAATTTACTGCGCTTTTTAATTAGAATTGATTGGGAATATCTCAAGAATTATTGCTACCTGAAATTTTATATTATAATTTCACAATGGATTATAAAAGATTAAAAGAATTTAATACAGAATATAGATGATTAAAATTCCCTACGTTGATGAAAAGTAGTGTTAAAAGATTTTGTTCGAAAATTCTAAAATATTTAAAAACTAAACTTAAGAATTTAGATAAACATAGTTAAGATTAAATTATCTGTATACTTTTATATTATTGAATATATAAAAGATTAAATATAAATTATGGTTCTATTTATACTACTAATTCTAACCTTTTTTTTGGTGATTTTCATATATCGTATAGTATTCTTGCTGTTGAAGATAAAAATGAGCATAATTGCAACAAATATAATACCAAATATTATCTGATTTCTCAAATTTAAATGGAAAATCAAAACAATTATATAATTACTGTGAAGATTTTTATTATTACAGTAATTCCGATAATAGTTAAGTTTGTGATTGCAAGAAATATAATAGGTATATACAAAACAATGCGGAATTATACGAATGATTTAAAAGATAATGTATATTATCCTATGAAAAAAAATATCTCAAAATTTATAATTTAGCTAAGGAACATCACTCATGAATTGTGTTTTATAATATTCCACATCGTGCGTCAGTTTAAACTGGACAACATTCAGTAAATAAAATCCTTCAGAACGATAAGTTGTAATTATAGCAAAAATTATCAAGTCTTATAACATAAAATCTTATCAAAAAACTCACATATAAATTCGGATTTTGTAAAAATGTTTCTGTTTCCATATAAAGATTAAGAGTTAAAGAGTCACATCTATAAGCCTACAACAAAGTTTGAGAAAATAATTTTTATAGCTATTGCAATATTTATGGATTATAGGCTTTGATAGAAAGTAAATGGTAGTTTCTATATCGTATGCGAGTTTACTGATTTGTTTATAATTTGTATTGATAATTAGGGCATATATAATGGATAAAGAATTAAGTATTTTCTACATAATTCTTATATATCAATGTATACTCCCATAATTATGCTGTTAAGAAATACATTCTGAAAGCAAAAATATTCTTCAAATCATAGAAAAGTAGGTAATAATATATTATTTATTTATGCATTCTTATGGCATAATCTATATTATGAAGGAGAAAAACATTATTAAATATATAAAAGACCTTAATTTTTTTTATATAAAAATAAATAATAATATTTGAAATCATCTCTTCTTAAGAAATAATTATGTTCAAAATTTTTAAATATATTAGATAAATAAAAAATATATGAGTTACTCAACACGTTGAAAATGTACTCATATTATATAATACGATAGAAAGAAGCATAATATTAAGTCAAGTAAAAAAATATATTAGTAGATATAATAAAAAGAATTATTACAAGAATAGATAAATTGATTCTTCATGATAGTAATAGGTTTTAAATATTTTGGAAGATTAACTTTATTCTTTCTTTTCATCATTGTATATTATTTGTCATTTTAGAGACACAAAAAATAATGATATATTTACATTATGCGATGAAATAACTATGAATAATCAATATTAAATTATGTCATTTAATAAAATACCACATAAACCACTGTTTCCTTATAAAAATAAAAATTATATTTATTGTTATATCTGTATTTCTGTGAAAATTTTAGACTATGATACTTCACCAGATGGAATCTTAGATATATTTATTAAATGAAATGTAACATGAATTTTATCTGTATTATATAGAGTATATTTATTAATGTATAGTGTTAATTATATAATCTAAATAATTGTAAATTTATCTTATTGTTAATATAAATGGTTCATATCCTATATTTGTACTTATATATTAAGAATATTATAATATACGCTTTAGGATATTTATTAAAATTTTAATTTATTTATTCCATTTAGTATTTAAACTAATTTTCTTTATAATAGAATTAATAAATATATATAATATAATATTATTATATAATAACAACAATCAGCAATATATATTTGCATGCATATATTATATATACATTAAAAACTCGAAATATATATAATAATAATTTAATAAATAGATTTTACACATTATATATATATAAAATTAATTTATAGAATTCTTAAAAAAAATAATTCATTTAAATATAATAATATAAAAAATTACATCATATGCATATATATAATCATAATAAATCTTATATAGTTATTTTAGTGCTCATTAATAATATAAGGGAAAAAAATAAATAAAACAATAAAAATATTAAGTGCGTATGCAAAATTTGAAAATGATCAATAATTCCAATTTTGGTACATTGTTTATATATATATATTATTAATGTACAACATGTCTCATAGCAAAAATAAATTTTATACATTCTAAAATAATATAAAAACACTGCGTTACAGTTATAAACTTATATATAAGAAATTACATTATATATGTTTAAATTCATAACCCTAGAATTAATATATAAAAATAATATACATATTCAATGTGACCTCATTTGAGTATATAAATATATCTATAATTAAATGTAAAAATAGTGGATTCTAATTATTAAATCCTGAAAACCTAAACCCTAAACGTTAGTACAAAATAAACGAAAGAAAATTGTAATCGTTAGAATATTATATGTTAATTTATGAAAATAATTAAATTATATCTAATATA
>NW_021629087.1:46086-46311 GCF_002157705.1 Plasmodium gonderi
TATGTATATATGTTGGATTTTCCTAGACAAATGTCTACACAACACGAATTATTGCTATATTTAAAATTCTATATATGAGATATAATTTAAATCATTATATTAAATTACAATTATAAAAAACAAAAAAAGAAATACATGATATATATAAGAATGATGCATATAATCTTATATAGGTATATAATGTTTTATTAATTCATTATGGTAACATTAATTTAAAATAAATTT
>NW_021629088.1:0-8783 GCF_002157705.1 Plasmodium gonderi
TATAAATAAATGAAATAAATAATGTTCGTAAACTTACATATAAAAAATATATATCTGTTACTTTTCCTTTAATAGTAAGTAAAGTGTATATTTATGATAATATTCATTTCCCTTTGTGAACCTTTTATTTTTTTGTTGTGTTATATAAGCCTTCTTAGAAGTGTTAGAAATAATAAAATGTATAATTCTATTCTTGTCTGATAAAAATTTCTTAGTGCTTATGTATCTTCTTCTTTATTATTAGGGTAATATGTTTTTTGTATTGTTTCGTATTAAAATAATAAATTAATTATAAGCAGATTTATTTTATTTTTGTAAAAGTTATTTTTTAATTAAAATGTCTATTTAACACATAAATTGATTTCAATAGATATAAATTCAAAATTAACTATTTATATTTTTATTTTAAGTATATATTCCTTTAAAATTTTTAGAGACATCTACGTTCTTACGTACATCAAAAATTGTTACATGTCTCTATATTCATTCTTCTCAGAAGAATTAGTTTTATTTGGTGAATAATTGAATTATTAAAGTGGAAATAGAGTTAAAGGAAACAATAATATAATATATAATTGATCAAAATATTTATGGAGACTTTTTATTTAAGACTAAAAATGTATTAAATATGCACGACACACATATGTTATATAAAATAATAGTATACAAGAGCAGTCCGTAACCTCTCATTACATTATTTTAATATTTCACTTGAAACATATTCGTTCAATTAAATAGACAAAAATCATTAAGAATTTTTAACATTTTTTGCAAGAAAATGCTACACTTTTGTTTGAAATATAATGGCTTATTAGCCTTTTCATTTCTATAACATTTATTGCTACACCTGATATGATAATATAGCTTCATATAGAAAAGACAGACCATATCTGGGTAGTATTACCATAAAAAAATTAAAAAATGTAGATGTACATATTGAAAACTATTTCAATAACATAATAGACTTGCAGAGTGAGGGATTATTTTTATACTTGTTTGCAGAGAATAAATACGTTTTATATTATGTATATAAGGAACAAAATAGAAATGAAATAATGGTTCTACTTATTTTTACGCACTTATGTTGTGAAAAGAACATTCCAATCCACATAAGTATTCATTATTGTCATAATTTGTTTCTAAAAAAATTTGCGAAATGTATGCTGTATTATATATTCATACAGCTAAGACAATTAAAAAGATCCATGATTATTATATTATATTGTTTAATAAACATAACATTTTTGCATGTTATATTTCAATGAAAAATTAATAAAAGTTAAGAACGCATTTTTTACTTTTTTTATAAAGCAAAATATATATAAAATTTCTTGTTTATTTGAAAAAGAAATAATTGAAATGTAAAAAAAAGGTAAATTTTCAAATACATTTATATAAATACCGCAAATTAACTTCTTTTTTAAAATTATCATACATGTGAGATCTTGTATCATTGTAGTTTGGAATATATATATATTTTTAAATGATTTATAACAAACGTTTATATTTTATGTACATGGAAAAATATTAACTTTAATATGTTTATTTATTACATGTTAAAAAATGAATACTGTAACAAAAATTTTTTTTCTGCTGAATAAATATTTAATTATTTCGAAATTCTACACTTTATTATGTTATGCAATGGTTTGTAATAGCAGACATAATTTATAATATTTTTTTTACACACTATATATATTTTATACACTAAATTAAATCAAGGTATCGCAAATTATATTAATTAATTGACAGCACTTTAGCTTTAATGACATTACCAATTTTTAAATTTTGTAATTTTAAGAATGCATAATAAATAAATCATATAAATAACTACCAAAAAAAAACGTAAGAGAATAATGGAATAAATTACACTTTTTTAGTGAATAATCCAGATATTATCTATCTATTATAAGCAATAAGTTATAATATGGTATTTCGATAATTCACATCTAAGCAGACTTACCTAAGAATGATATGAAAACGTCACAATTAGCACTATGTGAAAATAAGAATTATTTTATTTATAACTCATTATTAATAGGTTTGTGTATTATACTTTTAAATTGATATCCTTCAGAAAACCAATTTTACTTATACTTTACAAATAATTGAAAGTATTCACGTTTCATGATGGTAACAGAACCATAGAATAATTTGAT
Source organism: Plasmodium gonderi (assembly GCF_002157705.1). NCBI lineage: Eukaryota > Apicomplexa > Aconoidasida > Haemosporida > Plasmodiidae > Plasmodium > Plasmodium gonderi. The sequence continues at coordinate 2,160 of NW_021629088.1, forward strand.
GTTAAATAAATAGGTTTTCACATGTAGGTAATTTCTTGTATTTTGTAATTAATTTATTTTGATGAAATAAAATAGGACACTATCGTTAAATAGGATTATTTGTCTTATGTGCACTTTTGATATGAAAATAAAGAATTCTGTGAAAATTTTCTATAAATTTATGAGCACAGAATGACATTTTTTTTATGAATAATTTAATTTTATATAATTCTACTTGTATTTTCCTTGTATTTAAAGGAATGAAATATTTATATATTTAATAATAACAAATATAATGAATTCGATATAACTTTTATTAAAAATATAATAATGGATACTGGAGGTCGTGAAAAAGCTTTAACGAAGAAGATTTAATCTTTTATAAAAATATTGCAAATAATTTTAAAAAATTGTTTGTCAAACAAGAAAATGAGCTATAGTATGTGTGTTATTACTCTTCCGATTGGTTCCATAATCATATAGTGAAAGAGGACTAAAAGGAATGTGATCTAAAAAATAGATATGTCAGTTGTAATATATGTGAACTTGTAGAACTATTAGTTAAAAAACAGTCTAAATTGGAACCATATATATGTTATAAATCAATAACCCATAAAATTGGGAATAATGGAAATATTTACATGATACTTTTTTATATTATAAACATATGAATAATAATAATTATGATAAAACTGACAAGAAAATGTATTTAAAAAAATTATATTAATCCGATTTATGTGAATTATGAGTATGAATTTTGACCTTGTGACTATGTATCTATTGAATTATATTTCTAACTCTATTTTGCTATTGAAGAAGTATGTGAAAAAAAGTGCTATTTGAAGCGTTTTATTGTCATTTAATAAGTTATATATAGATAATGTTAAAGAAGCTAAGGACGTAGGATATGAAAATCGTGAGTTAGGTTCTATTGTGCCTGAAAAATTTATCAGTAACATGAAACTAAAGAAGCTAGACATAGCACATCCTCTATCCAACTTAATGTATCAAGTAAAATAATTTAACTTTTCCAATATTATAGAAGTAAATTATATTAATAAAATTAATACCTTTTTAATGGTTTTATCGTATATTATTTAATATTAGGAACAGTGAAGTTGGAGTTTTATTATAGCGTATATACATATTAGAATTAAATATATAAGTATTTTATATTGAAATTTATAATTTTTACACGTATATATTTATTAAATAATAATATTTTCCTATATTTATATATGATTATTTTACTTCATATGTATCAATGCCTATAGGATGAGAATAAAAAAGAAAAATTAGCCCCAAATAATAATGAAATAGTCGAAGGGGAAATAGAATCATATGTCTCATAATCTAATTTTATATATTACGACATAAGACAATTATGTTTGACATGTCATTCTGTACAAATTTTTTTTCTGTAATTAATCATTAATAAATTATTATTTAAGAGATTTTTATGAGGAAATATGCTATTATATTTGTGTGAGAATGCGCAATGAGACAAAAATATAGAAAAATAATGAAATATAAGCATTAAAAAAAACATGATTTAAGTATTATACGATATACAAATAAATAATTATTTATATGAACAATTCATGAATGTATAGCACGAAGAAAGAGATTATAATAATAAATGTAATTAATACTAGGATTGTTTTGACTATAATTAGAAGAATAATAAAATTATGAGCCATTGATATGTGTATTATAAATTATTGAACTACTTATGTGTATTTTAGTTTAAAAGGCAAAATACATTCTAACATTATGAGGAGAAGTGATACACTTAAGGTAATTTAGAGTAAAATTACACTTGGAGAGTGTTAAAATAATAAATTATCATAATTATATTCCAGGAATTTATGATAATTTTGACACATTTGGTACAGGAGAAAAAAAATATGAATTAATATTAACGAATATATTGTGATGCAAGTGATAATGCTCTTACAAATATTATTGATAGAGAAATGTATTATAAAATATATATTACAATTAGAGTACGTTGCTTTATTTTAATTTAATGAATATAAAGGGAAAATGTATATAATGTTATCATATTCGGTTTCTATGTTTTATAACTATATGTGAAATAATGTAAAAATATAAGATAATGACTATGTCATGAATTTGTAATATAGTTGATTCGTTAATTAAATAAATATATATAATTTTATTTTACACCTAATGTTAACTTTAAAAAAATTAATGTATATTTTTATTTTTTGTATTGCTAATGTGTGTACACTAAATATTATTATAATATTATATAATTATAATAATTTGGGGTATAAATTAAAATACACAAAAAGAAATAAATTAGATCAAATGAAATAAATACAATAAAAAAAGAAAATGCGAAAAATAATTTATTTTTCGTAATTCTTGTTCTTCAGTATACATATATTCTTATATAGAATAAAATTCCACACATTAATATCATATATGGTTGCAAATACAATATCATTAATATTAAAAAATATTACAAAGGAATGAAGGAATATATAATTAAAAATTAATTATGAATATGTATACATAATAAATGAGAATTGCTTTTAATAAAGTTATACTGTTATATATCATAATATTTTTACAAGAGACTTGTACTGCATTCAATTTATATAACAAATTATACGTTTCATAATTATTATTATATTAGTCAATGTAGTGTATTATTATTTTATCTATAAAATACTAAATTATAACTTAATATGAAATTATATATACAAAACACTGCATATTAAAACAAGTACTAATTTTATTCGTTGTACTTTTATTTACTATTTATATTCCTAGGTATTAATATTTTATTAATTATTATTATGAAACACTATGTATTATATAGATAATAATATACATGAATTTTTTTTATTATATTATAAGAATTGTTTCGTTTTTAAGTATTTTCTTGAGAGATGTGAGTATTATGGAATTTACTAAAATACTTTTATAAATTTTTTAAAATGAATTTTCTTCGAATTATATATATATATTAGTAATATTAGAATTGATTGTACATCATATCATAGATCCCACTATTGAGAATATTTATGGGTACTTCGGTTCGTTTCGGTATATTCCGTGTATTAAATATATTGTACAGCTTTTTTCTTATACTTTTTATTCCATGGCGTAATAATGGACCATATGAAGTATACTAATATACGGGGAAAAAATTAGGAATTAATTTTATAATTTTAATGTGATGGATTCTTTTTTTTCAAGATATTAGGAAACAGAATTTGTATTATCTGTAAATACAAAAAATACCATAATTAACCTTAAACACAAGTAACAAAAAAAATAATATTAGTGAGGTTAAAATTATTGTAGTTGCAATAGTATTTATAATATTGGATCGACAAGAGCATGCTATTTCTTGTATAATATTTCCTTCAATTGATGATTTTCGCGATTGAGCCATGTCATGATCTTCTTCTATTATTGATTCTTGGTATTTATCTATAATTTTTTTTAATGTAATGCAATATTCATTGTTATTCTGAGGTATATAATTTGTTTCTGTTTTTTTAATGCATTTATAGGTATTATATATAGATATAAGATCCTCCAATTGTTCGTTGGTTAATTTATTCGCATATTCAGTACAAAATGTACTTGCCGAAGGCAAATATCTGAGATATGTGTTCATCAATGTTTTGTAAATCTGTACTGTATCGTTACTGCAATTGTGTTTTTTCAGAATATAGTACAACCAATAAGGAAAATATCTGCATCCTGCTTCTCTATAATTGGTATTTTTTTTCGAAATAAGCATATCATAAAAACATGAAAAAGATTTGGGGCATATTTCTTTTATAAATTCAGTTTTATTTTCGCCTTTAAATACATAATCAATAGAAGAGCAATACGCATTATAGTAACTTCCATAATTGTCATTCTCTTTCATCTGCATGATTTCCTCCCAATAAGAAAAATCATCTAGAAATCCATACTAATATTAAGAGAAAAAAGTGTAACATTACATAAATTATATGATGCTAAAAATAGTTTTATTATATTTATAGAAAATGTAATATTTGTAATTATATAACACTGGCATGCATAACATTATATTTCAAGGGTACAATATTATCTCCCATCATATAAAATATTATATTATACAGCACATGCTCATATAAGATAATAAAATGTGTGAAAATACAAAAATATGTTTTTAAAAAAAAAGACACTGCATAATGAATATTTATGTCACAATTTATTATATTTATTGATATAATGTTATATTATTATTTATTCGCATCAAAATTAATTATGATTCTTCTTAAAATATAATATAAAGGATTTCTTGGATGTAGAATAATTTATCATTCAATTTAATAAATGAGTAAAAAATATAAATGCGATATTTATATTAAAAAGAGAAGATATTAGAGATTTCTAAAATGTAAAAGAAATTCTGATTTGATATATAAAAATTATAAAGTTATAACAATATATTCAATAAAGAAAACGATACATCATAAATAAATGTAAGTCTTTTTAATATTCATATAATTGTACGTATATTCATTCATAATATAGTTTTCATTGTGGCATATATAATTTATGGTAAGAAATATGAAAAATTAGAATATATAAGATTTATAGTTTAGTGATTATCGATTTCAGAATTCATATATCAAATTATATATTAACGTATTAATAGAAATGATCATATTTTACGGGTATTTCTCATTATATTGTAAGGAATATATGAGGATAACTTAGTATTTTATTACTTCTACTTCAATTCCCATGTTCCTAATATACTAACATTATATATGTGGTATTATTAGATTTAATTTATAGTAGAAATTTATTTTGGGACATATTTGGGATTGTTATATAACTACACATATAATAATGATACATAAAATAAAATTTCTCATTATATATTTAATATTTGGGAAATACATTTTAGGTTGTATATGTTATTAATTGCAATATGAAATAATATATAGTGTAATTCTTATGTGCTCAAACAAATTTCATGTATTATATAAGAATATTAGGAGAAAAATATATTAATGTTTTCATATTTTTTTGCACTTTATATTGTAATAACAGAAAATATATATCATATAATACATATAATTATTTTTACATTTATATATATATTATTATTATATTTATTTAAGTATAAATGATTATATATGAACAATTTTTATATGAAATTATTTATGAACTTGCATAAATCTATTATATTATCCAGGATTTTTAAAATCATAACATCTTAATATACAGTTTATTTAAATAATTATTATGGTTACAACAAATTTTGTAAATTCTTAGCAAAATAATAATAATTTATATGATTGATTTATATTTCTTTGTTTTAGGTCTTGACGTTAGGTTTTATGTTTTAGTTTTAGTTATTCATGCTTCATATTTAAGGAGATATATATTATTTTTTTTATAACATCATCTTTATATTTATATATAAGTTTTTTATAAAATATATATATGTAACTTATTATATGTGAATTTAATCATCTTTATTTAATGTATGATATGAAACTAATAAATAGGAATTGCATGTTTATTTATTTCTTAATGGCACATAAATATTATAAATTATTTAATAATATCTTGTAATACTTAGGGATGATCTGAACAAAAAGTTTGTATTATAAACAGTTATATAAACATTTTTTGTATTAAACTTTTAGCTAAATATTTTCATATTTTATATTAAGAATAAATGTCTAATAATTCTTACACTGTGTTATAAGTGTTGTACCAATCTATTTTTTTTTATATGTCCCTTAATACATTACTCATATATATTAATTTTTTTATTATATAATGAATATTAATCTTTTATATTTTATTTAAGGTTATATATTTTTATTGTACTAAATAAAACAAGCATATACTAATTATATAAAATGTTTCGAAAAATATAATGCGAGTTATTTTTTTATATGCATCATTTTTTTATTTTTTTTTGTGTTATTTTTATAGGATTTTAAAAAGAATATAAAAGTTGTTACATATTTATGTTTTTATTATTAGAATATACGATACTAATAAAATATGCAATAAGCAAGTGATGAGCTATATATATATTATACATGTACTATAATCATTACATTTAAAATTACAATATTCTTAAAGCATTAATTAATAGAGTTATTATTCTGAATAGAATATATTTATGAAATATATCACAAATATAACATCTATATTTAATAATATTTTTATGTATTCATGTACTATGCATTATAAATATAATGTTTCAAATTTTAAGATAAAAAGAAAAGGAAAAACAAAGAAAATATTCATTTTTATATAATACTTTTAAATATATTATTCATAACAAAAAAATCACAAATATTAATTATTCCTTGAATAAGTAACAAAAAAACAGTTACACATAAAAAGTATAGATAATATAGATATGAAGCACCAAGAATATACAGTTATAAGGAAAAACAAATTATATTTATGTTTTGCAAAAAAAAGTTATACCTTTAAATATATTTTGATGTAGAAAAAAATTAAATCAAATTATTCTCACTTACGGGATTTTTGAATTCTACAGTAATTCTTTACAATTATGTTTTTATTATTCATATTACTTTTAATATGCCTTAATTTTAATAAAACGCTCGATAAAATCCTAATATACATATA
>NW_021629089.1:0-694 GCF_002157705.1 Plasmodium gonderi
TAAAATGGAAATAGAGATAAAGAAAACAATAATATAATAAATAAGTATCATAAAAACTTATGTAAATTTTTTATTTAAGACTAAAAATGCATTAAATATGCAAGACATATATATGTCATATATAATAATAATACACAAAGACAATTTATATCCTATTATTACATTATTTTAGCATTTCCCTTGAAACATTGGCGTTCAATAAAATATACAAAAATCATTACTAATTTTCAACATTCTTTGTTAGAAAATGCTGCTCTTTTGTTTGAATAATAATGGCTTGTTAGCCTTTTCATTGCTATAACATTTATTGCTACAACCGACGTGTTAATATGGCCTTATAAAGAAAAAACTGAAAATATCTGGGTAAAATTACCATAAAAAAATTAAAAAATGTAGATGTATATGTTAAAGACTATTGCAATAACCTAATACACTTATAGAATCAGGAATTATTTTTATGCTTGCTAGCATAGAATAAATACGTTTTATATTATGTTTATAAAGAACAAAGTAGAAATGAAATAACACTTCAACTTATTTTTATACACTTACGTTGTGAAAAGAACATTCCAATTAACATAAGTATTCATTATGGCCATAATTTGTTTCTAAAATATTTTGTGAAATGTATTATGGGTTATATATGCATGGAGCTGAGACAATTAAAAAGATTCATTCTTGTTATATTTTATTG
>NW_021629089.1:1129-7715 GCF_002157705.1 Plasmodium gonderi
ATGTGTAATTTTAAGAATGCAAGTGTAAATAACTGATATGAATAACTAGCAAAAAATATGCAATAGAGTAATGAAATAAATTACACTTTTTTAGTGGAAAATATAGATATTATCTATCTATTATAAGGAATAAGTTATAATATGATATTTCTATAGTTCACATGTTAGAAGACATACTCAACAATGACATGAACATGTCACAATTAGTAATATGTGAAAATAAGAATTATTTTATTTATAAGTGATTATTAATTGGTTTGTTTGATATACTTTTAAATTGATATCCTTCAGAACACTAATTTTACTTATACGTTTATAAATAATTAAAGGTGTTCACGTTTCATGAGATAACTAAACCATAGAACACTTCTATGTTAAAGAAATAGGTTTTCACGTATAGATAATTTCTCGAATTTTGTAATTAATTTATTTTCTTGAAATATAATAGGATACCATTATTAAATAGGGTTATTTGTCTTATGTACCCTTTTGATATGCATATAAACCATTTTGCGAACAATTTCTATAAATGTATGAACGTATGATATCATCTTTTTTAGGAATAATTTTAAAATTTATATAACACTACTTGTTTTTTCCTCGTATTCAAAGAAGTGAAATATTTCTATATTTACTAATAACAGATATAATGTATTTGATAAAGTGTATATTAAAAACAGTAATAATGAATACTGTAACACGTTAGAAAGCATTAACGAAAAATACATAATCCTTTGTAAAAATATTGCAAATAATTTTAAAAAATAGTTTGTCAAATAAGAAAATAAGCGATTATATGAATGCTATTACTTTTTGGATTTCTTACATAATCATATAGTGAAATAGGACTAAAAAGTATGTGATCCATAAAATAGACATGTTAGGGATAAAATATGTGACCATGTAGAACTATTACTTATAATACAATATAAATTGGAATCATATATATGTTATAAATCAAGTAACCCATAAAATTGGGAATAATAGAAATATTTACATGATACTTTTTAATATTATAAATATATGAAAAGTAATAATAGTGATCAAACAGACATAAAAATATATTTAAAAAACTTATATTAATCGGATTTATATGAATTGTCATTATGAATTTTGATCTTCTGACTATATATCTATTGAATTATATTTAGAACTTTACTATTTGTGAAACATGTGATAGAAATGCTATTTGGAACATTTTATTGTCCTTTAATATGTTATATATAGATAAAGTTAAAGAAGCTAAGGACCTAGGATCAGAAATACGTGAGTTACGTTGTATTGTGCCTCAAAAATTTAGCAGTAACATGAGAATAATGAAACTACGCATAGAATATAATCTATCCAACATAATGTATGAAGTAAAATAATTTAACTTTTTTCTAATATTATAGAAGTAAATTATATTAATAGAACTAATATTTTTTAATGGTTTTATCGTAGATTATTTAACATTAGGTACAGTGATGTGGTTGCAGATTTATTATAGAGTATATAAAGGTTATAATTAAATATATAAGCATTTTATATTGATATTTATAATTTTTACATGTATATATTTATTAAATAATAATATTTTCCTCTACTTATATATGATTATTTTACTTTATATGGATAAATGTCATATAAGATGAGAATAAAAAAGAAAAATTAAATCCAAATAAAAATGAAATAAAGGAAGGGTAAATAGATTCATATGTCTCATAATATATATTTATATATTTCGACATAAGACAATTATGTTTGTCATGCCATTCAGGACAAAATTTTTTTCTGTTATTAACCGTTAATAAAATATTCTTTAAGAGATTTATATGAGGTAACATACTGTTATAGTTGTGTGATAATGCACAATAAGACAGAAAAATAGAATAATAATGAAATATAAGCATTAAAAAAAGCATGATTTAAGTATTATATATTATGTAAATAAATATTTATTTATATGAACAATTCATGAATGTATAGCACGAAGAAAAAGATTATTATAATAAATGTAATTAATGCAAGTATAATTTTAACGATAATTAGAACAATATAAAAATGATGCGCCATTGATAAGTGTATTATAAATTATTGAGCACAAAAATGTATATTTCCGTTTAAAGAGCAATATACATTCTAAAATTAAAAGGGGAAGTGATTCACTTAAGATAAATTAGAGTAAAATTAGACATGTAACGTAAAAAAATAATAAATTATCATAATTATATTCTAGGAATTTATGGTAGTTTTGACACAACTAGTAAACGAGAAAAAAAAATATATATTAATATTAACAAATATATTGTGATGCAAGTGATAATGCTCTTACAAATAATATTGATAGGGAAATGTATTATAAAATACATATTCTAATTAGGGTACGTCGATTTGTTTTAATTTAATGAATATAAAGGAAATATGTATAAAATGGTATTATATTCGTTTTCTATGTTTTACAACTATATGTAAAATAATGTAATAATATAAGATAATGACTATATAATGAATGTGTAATATAGTTGATACATTAATTTAAGAAATATATATAATTTTATTTTACACCTAATGTTAACTTTAAAAAAATTAATGTATGTTTTTATTTTTATTTTTTTCATTGCTTATGTATGTACATACAAATTTATTATAATATTATATAATTATAATAACTTTGAACATAAATTAAACACACAAAAAGGAATAAATTAGATCAAATGAACTAAATTTAATGAAAAAAAAAATGTAAAAATTAAATTATTTTCTGTATTTCCTATTTTTTATTATACAATATTCTTATATAGAATAAAATTTCAGACATTAATATCATGTATGGATGTAAATGTGATATCATTAGTAGTGAAAAATATTACAAAGGAATAAAAAAATATATTATTAGAAGTTAATTATGAATATGTATATAATAATAATAGAGAACTGCTTTAATAATATTATATTGTTATATGTCATAATATTTTTAGAATATATTTGTATTGTATTCAATTTTTATAACAATTTGCACGTTTCATAATTATTATTGTATTAGTCAATGAGGCGCATTATTATTCTATCTATAAAATACTAAATTATAACTTAATCTCAAATTATATATTCACAACACTGCATAATAGAGAAAGTACTAAATTTATTCGTAGTACTTTTATTTACTCTTTATATGCCTAGGTATTAATATTTTAATAATTATTATTATGAAACACTATGTATTATGTGGATAATATTCTACATGAATTTTATTTATTATATCATAAGGATTATTTCTTTTTTATGTATTTTCTTGAGAGATGCACGTATTATGCAATTTATAAAAATTCTTTTATGAATTTTTGAAAATGCATTTTCTTCGAATTATATACATATTAGTAATATTAGGATTGATTATACAGCATATCATAGATCCTACTGTTGAAAATATTTGTGGGTACTTCGATTGGTTTCATTGTATTCCTTATATTAGAAATATTATCAAGCTTTTTTCTTATCCATTTTATTCTTTGGCGCAATAATGAACCATATGAAGTATACTAATACAAGTAAAATGAATTAGGAGTTAATTATGTAATTTCAATATGACGAATGCTTTTTTTTAAGCTATTAGGAAACAGAATTTAATATTCTCTATAAATACAAAAAATACAATAATTAACCTTAAACAAAAATAATAAGAAAAACAATATTAATAGCGTTATAATTATTGTAGTTGCAATAGTATTTAAAATATTTGATCGACAAGAGCATTCTATTTCTTGTATATTATTTTTTTTAGTTGATGATTTTTGTGATTCAGCCATGTCACAAACTCTTTGCACTATTGGTGTTGGATTTTCATTTATAATTTTTTTTAATATATCGCAATATTCCCTGTTATCCTGAGATACATCATGTGTTTGTATGTTTTTAACGCATTTATAGGTATTATATAAAAATATAAGATCTTCCAATTGTTCGTTTTTTAATTTATTCATATAATCAGTACAATATGATGTTGTAGGACCATAAATATGGACAAATTTGTTTATCAATGTTTTGTAAATCTCTACTGTATCGTTACTGCAATTATGTTTTTTCATAATATGATACAACCAATAAAGGAAATATCTACATCCTGCTTCTCTATAATTAGCATAATTTCCTGAAAAATACATATCAAAAAAATATGAAAAAGATTTGGGGCATATTTCATTAATAAATACGGTTTCATTGTTGCCTTTATATACATCCTTCATAGAAGAACAATAGCTATTGTAGGTAGTTCCATAATCGTCTCTGTTTTTGTTCTGTATGCATTCCTCCCAATAAGAAAATTCATGTAGAAATCTATACTAATATTAAGAGAAAAAAGAGTAAGATTACATAAATTATATTATGCTAAAAATATTTTTATTATATTTATAGGAAATGTAATATACGTAATTATATAACTCTGTAACGCATATCGTTATAATTCAAGCGTACAATATTATCTTCCATTTTATATAATATTATATTATAGAGAACATGCTCATATAAGCATATGAAATATGTGAACATACAAAAATAGATTTTTAAAAATAAAGACACATCAAATGATGAAATTGAATGTCACACTTTCTTATATTAATTGATCTAATGCTATATTATCATTTATTCGCTTCAAAATTAATTATGATTCTTCTTAAAATATAATATAAATGATTTCTTGGATGTAGAATAATTTATCTTTCATTTTAATAAATGAATAAAAAATATAAATGTGATATTTACAATAAAAAGAGAAAATAATATAGAATTCTAAAATGTAACAAGAATTTTGTTTTGACATATAAAGATTATAATGTTATAACAATACATTCAATAACGAAAACAAGAAATCACAAATATATGTAACTCATTTTAGTATTCAAATAATTGTACGTATATGCATACTTAATATAATTTTCATTGTAGAATATATAATTTATGGAAACAAAAATATAAAATTAGAATAAATAAGATTTATGGTTTAATGATTATTGATTTCAGTGTTCATACATCAAATAATATAGGAACATATTAATAGAAATTATCGTAATTTACAGGTATTGCTGATCATTTCATAAGGAATATATGAGGATAACTTATTATTTTATTACATTTACTTCAATTCCCAAATTTCTAATATTCTAAAATTATATAAATGTTATGATTAGTTTTAATATATAATATAATTTTGTTATAGAATAATATAGAGATTGTTATCTATGTACACATATCATTATGATATATAAATTAAAATTACTCATTATATATTTAACTATTGGCGAATACATTTTAGGCTATATAAGTTAATAATTGCAATATGAAATAACAAATAATTTAATTACTTTTTGCTCAAACAAATTACATGTATTATATAAGAATATAAGGGGGAAATTACCTTAATGTTTTCATAATTTTTTACACTTTATATTGCCATATCAGGAAACAAATATCAATATAATACATATAATTATTTTTACATATATATATTTTTTACATTTATATATTATTGTTATATTGATTTAACAATGAATGATTATATATAAACAATTTTTATATGAAATCATTTATGAATTTACATATATATATTATATTATCCAGGATTATTAAAATCATAACATCTTAAAATATTGTTTTTTTAAATAGGTAATATGGATGCATCAAATTTTGTAATTTCTTAGAAAAATAATAATAATTTATATTACAAATTTATAGTTCTGTGTTTTAAGTCTTGGTGTTAATGTTTTATGTTTTAGTTTGCATTATTCAGGTTTAATATTCAGGGGGATATACAATATTTTTAATGACATCATCTTGTATATTTACACATAAATTTTATTATGAAATGTATATTTTTAACTTATTATATGTGAATTTATTCATCTTTTTTTAATTTATGATACGACATTGTTATATAGGAATTAAATGTTTAATATTTCCTTAATGATATATATATGTTATAATTTATTTAATAATATCAAGTAATACTTAGTGTTGTGCTCAATAAAATATTTGATTGTAAACAGACATTAAAAATATTTTTATATAATTCTTTTACTCTAATATTCTCATATTATATATTAAAGATAAATAATTAATAAATCGTACACTCTGTCATAATTGTTGTACCAATAAATTTTTTTATAAATCACTTCATACCTTACATATATATATTAATTTATTTTTTATATTATGAATGTTAATTTTTTTTATTTTATTTAAAGATTACATATTTTTAGTGTACTAAATATAACATGCATACACTAAATATATAAAATGATTCGAAAAAAATAATGTGAGTTATTCATTCATACGCATCATAGTTCTATTTTTCTTTTCTTGTGTCATTTATATGGGATTTTATATAAATTAATAAAAGCTATCACAATTTTTTTTTTTTTTTTTATCAAATAATACAATAATAATAAAATATATATTAACCATAGATCATCAACTGTAAATAATATAACAAGTACTTTTCAATTAGAACATTCGTAATGTACTAATTAATAGAATTTTTATTCTGAATAATATACATTTATGAAATACATCAAAAGTATTGCTCTTTTATTTAATAATATTTTTATGTATT
>NW_021629090.1:0-814 GCF_002157705.1 Plasmodium gonderi
ATATTCCTTTAAAATTTTTAAGGACATCAACATTCTTACGTACATAACAAATTGTTACATGCTTCTGTATTCATTCTTTTCAGAATCATTAGTATCATTTGGTGAATAATTAAATTATTAAAGTGGAAATGGAGTTAAATGAAACAATAATATTATATATAATTGATCAAAAAAACTTATGGAAATTTTTTATTTAAGACTAAGTATGCATTAAATAGGCACGACACACGTATGTCATATAAAATAATAATACACAAGGGCAATCTATAACTTCTCATTACATTATTTTGATATTTCACTTCAAACATTTGTGTTTAATTAAATAGACAAAAAGCATTACTAATTTTCAACACTCTTTGTAAAAAAATTTTTCTCTTCTGTTCGAGAATTAATGGCTTATTATCTTTTTCATAGCTATAACATTTATTGCTACAACCGACGTGTTAATATAGCCTTATATAGAAAAAACAGACAATATCTGGGTAAAATTGCCAAAAAGAAAATTAAAAAATGTAGATGTATATGTTAAAAACTATTTCAATAACATAATACACTTACAGAGCGAGGAATTATTTTTATGCTTGTTTGCAAAGAATAAATACGTTTTATATTATGTTTATAAAGAATAAAATAGAAATGAAATAACATTTCAACTTAATTTTACACACTTATGTTGTGAAAATAACATTCCAATTCACATAAATATTCATTATGGCCATAATTTGTTTCTAAAAATATTTGTGAGATGTATGATGGGTTATATATGCATGGAGCTGAGACAATTAAAAAGATCCATTCTTGTTATATTTTATTG
>NW_021629090.1:1277-8317 GCF_002157705.1 Plasmodium gonderi
ATGTGTAATTTTAAGAATGCAGGTGTAAATAACTGATATGAATAACTAGCAAAAAATATGTAATAGAGTAGTGAAATAAATTACACTCTTTTAGTGGAAAATATAGATATTATCTATCTATTATAAGGAATAAGTTATAATATGATATTTCTGTAGTTCATATCTTAGAAGACATACTCAACAATGACATGAACATGTCACAATTAGTAATATGTGAAAATAAGAATTATTTTATTTATAAGTGATTATTAATTGGTTTGTTTGATATACTTTTAAATTGATATCCTTCAGAACACTAATTTTACTTATACGTTTATAAATAATTAAAGGTGTTCACGTTTCATGATGGTAACTAAACCATAGAACACTTCTATGTTAAAGAAATAGGTTTTCACGTATAGGTAATTTCTCGAATTTTGTAATTAATTTATTTTCTTGAAATATAATAGGATACCATTATTAAATAGGGTTATTTGTCTTATGTACCCTTTTGATATGCATATAAACCATTTTGCGAACAATTTCTATAAATGTATGAACGTATGATATCATCATTTTTAGGAATAATTTTAAAATTTATATAACACTACTTGTTTTTTCCGCGTATTCAAAGGAGTGAAATATTTCTATATTTAACTATAACAGATATAATGAATTTGATAAAGTGTATATTAAAAACAGTAATAATGAATACTGTAACACGTTAGAAAGCATTAACGAAAAATACATAATCCTGTGTAAAAATATTGCAAATAATTTTAAAAAATAGTTTGTCAAATAAGAAAATAAGCGATTATATGAATGCTATTACTTTTTGGATTTCTTACATAATCATATAGTGAAATAGGACTAAAAAGTATGTGATCCATAAAATAGGCATGTTAGGGATAAAATATGTGACCATGTAGAACTATTACTTATAAAACAATATAAATTGGAATCATATATATGTTATAAATCAAGTAACCCATAAAATTGGGAATAATAGAAATATTTACATGATACTTTTTAATATTATAAATATATGAAAAGTAATAATATTGATCAAACAGAGATAAAAATATATTTAAAAAACTTATATTAATCGGATTTATATGAATTGCCATTATGAATTTTCATCTTCTGACTATATATCTATTGAATTATATTTAGAACTTTACTATTTGTGAAACATGTGATAGAAATGCTATTTGGAGCATTTTATTGTCCTTTAATATGTTATATATAGATAAAGTTAAAGAAGCTAAGGACGTAGGATAAGAAATACGTGAGTTAAGATGTATTGTGCCTCAAAAATTTAGCAGTAACATGAGAATAATGAAAGTACGCATAGAATATAATATATCCAACATAATGTATGAAGTAAAATAATTTAACTTTTTTCTAATATTATAGAAGTAAATTATATTAATAGAACTAATATTTTTTAATGGTTTTATCGTAGATTATTTAACATTAGGTACAGTGATGTGGTTGGAGATTTATTATAGAGTATATAAAGGTTATAATTAAATATATAAGTATTTTATATTGATATTTATAATTTTTACATGTATATATTTATTAAATAATAATATTTTCCTATACTTATATATGATTATTTTACTTTATATGGATAAATGTCATATAAGATGAGAATAAAAAAGAAAAATTAAATCCAAATCAAAATGAAATAATGGAAGGGTAAATAGATTCATATGTCTCATAATCTATATTTATATATTACGACATAAGACAATTATGTTTGTCATGCCATTCAGGACAAAATTTTTTTCTGTTATTAACCTTTAATAAAATATTCTTTAAGAGATTTTTATGAGGTAACATACTGTTATAGTTGTGTGATAATGCACAATAATACAGAAAAATAGAATAATAATGAAATATAAGCATTAAAAAAAGCATGATTTAAGTATTATATATTATGTAAATAAATATATATTTATATGAACAATTCATGAATGTACAGCACGAAGGAAAGTATTATTACAATAAATATAATTAATGCTAGGATAATTCTGACGATATTTAAAACAATGTAAAAATTATATGCCATTGATAAGTGTATTATAAATTTTTTATCCCACAAATGTATATTTCCGTTTAAAGAGCAATATACATTTTAAAATTAAAAGGGGAAGTGATTCACTTAAGATAAATTAGAGTAAAATTAGACATGTAACGTAACAAAATAATAAATTATCATAATTATATTCTAGGAATTTATGGTAGTTTTGACGCAACTAGTAAACGAGAAAAAAAAATATATATTAATATTAACATATATATTGTGATGCAAGTGATAATGCTCTTACAAATAATATTGATAGGAAAATGTATTATAAAATATATATTCTAATTAGGGTGCGTTGATTTGTTTTAATTTAATGAATATAAAGGAAATATGTATAAAATGGTATCATATTCGTTTTCTATGTTTTACAACTATATGTGAAATAATGTAATAATATAAGATAATGACTATATAATGAATGTGTAATATAGTTGATACATTAATTTAAGAAATATATATAATTTTATTTTACACCTAATGTTAACTTTAAAAAAATTAATGTATGTTTTTATTTTTATTTTTTTCATTGCTTATGTATGTACCTACAAATTTATTATAATATTATATAATTATAATAACTTTGAACATAAATTAAACACACAAAAAGGAATAAATTAGATCAAATGAACTAAATTTGATGAAAAAAAAAAATGTAAAAATTAAATTATTTTCTGTATTTCCTATTTTTTCTTATACAATATTCTTATATAGAATAAAATTTCAGACATTAATATCATGTATGGATGGAAATGTGATATCATTTGTAGTGAAAAATATTACAAAGGAATAAAAAAATATATTATTAGAAGTTAATTATGAATCTGTATATAATAATAATAGAGAACTGCTTTAATAATATTATATTGTTATATGTCATAATATTTTTAGAATATATTTGTATTGTATTCAATTTTTATAACAATTTGCACGTTTCATAATTATTATTGTATTAGCCAATGAGGTGCATTATTATTCTATCTATAAAATACTAAATTATAACTTAATCTCAAATTATATATTCACAACACTGCATAATAGAGAAAGTACTAAATTTATTCGTAGTACTTTTATTTACTATTTATATGCGTAGGTATTCATATTTTAATAATTATTATTATGAAACACTATGTATTATGTGGATAATATTCTACATGAATTTTATTTATTATATCATAAGGATTATTTCGTTTTTAAGTATTTTCTTGAGAGATGCACGTATTATGCAATTTATAAAAATTCTTTTATGAATTTTTGAAAATGCATTTTCTTCGAATTATATACATATTAGTAATATTAGGATTGATTATACAGCATATCATAGATCCTACTGTTGAAAATATTTGTGGGTACTTCGATTGGTTTCGTTGTATTCCTTATATTAGAAATATTATCAAGCTTTTTTCTTATCCATTTTATTCTTTGGCGCAATAATGAACCATATGAAGTATACTAATACAAGTAAAATGAATTAGGAGTAAATTATGTAATTTTAATATGACGAATGCTTTTTTTTAAGCTATTAGGAAACAGAATTTAATATTCTCTATAAATACAAAAAATACAATAATTAAACTTAAAAACAAATAACAAAAAAAACAATATTAGTAACGTTAAAATTATTGTAATTGCAATAATATTTACAATATTGGATCGACAAGAACATGTTATTTCTTGTATATTATTTACCTCAGTTGTTGATTTTTGCGATTGAGCCCTCTCATGAACTTCTTGCGGCATAGGTTTTTGATTTTCATTTATAATTTTTTTTAATATATCGCAATATCCATTGTAATTCTCAGATACATTATGTGTTTTTATACCTTTAATGCATTTATATGTATTATATAAAAATATAAGATCTTCCAATTGTTCATTTGTTTTTATTTCATAATCAGTACAAAATTTTGTTTGAAAACCCAGATTAAGGGGATATGTCTTTATCATTTCATTGTAAATATCTTTTGTATAGTCACTATAATTGATTTTTTTAAGAGAATAATATAACCAATATGGAAAGTATATACATCCTGCTTTTCTATATTCGATATATGTACCCTTAACATTCACATCATATAAATATGAAAGAGATTTGGGGCATATTTCTTGAATAAATAGATTATTATTATTGCCCTTAAATTTACTCGCAATAGAAGAGCAAACATCTTTATATGTATTTACAGAAACGTCTTTATTCATCTGTATAATTTTCTCACAACGAGGAAAGTCAGGTAGAAATTTATACTAATATTAAGAGAAAAAATAGTAACATTACATAATTTATTTGATGCTAAAAATATGTTTTTTATGTTTATAGAAAATGTAATATATGTAATTATATAAGTACTCCACGCATATCATTATATTTCAGGGGTACAATATTATCTGCCATATTATAAAGTACTATATTATACAGAACATGCTCATATAAGATAATAAAATGTGTTAACATACAAAAATATATTTTTAAAAATAAAAACACACTGCATAATGCATATTTATGTCACAATTTCTTATATCTATTGATATAATGTGATATTATTATTTATTCGCTACAAAATTAATTATGATTCTTCTTAAAAAATATAATATATATGATTTCTTGGATGTAGAACAATTTATCAAACATTTTAATAAATGAATAAAAAATATAAGTGCGATATTTATAATAAAAAGAGAAAATAATATAGACTCCTAAAATGTAAAAGAAAGTCTGATTTGATATATTAAAATTATAAAGTTATAACAATATATTCAATAAAGAAAACGATACATCACATGTAAATGTATGTCCTTTTTAATATTCATATAATTGTACGTATATTCATCCTTAATATAAATTTCATTGTAGAATATATAATTTATTGTAACAAATATGAAAAAATAGAATATATAGGATTTAGAGTTTAGTGATTATTGATTTCAGAATTCATATATAAAAAATATAGTAACATATTAATAGAAGTGATCGTATTTTACAGGTATTTCTCATTATTTTATAAGGAATATATGAGGATAACTTAATATTTTATTACTTTTACTTCAATTTCCATGTTCCTAATATACTAACATTATATATATGGTATAATTAGATTTAATGTATAGTAGAATTTTATTTTGGAGCGTATATGAGATTGTTATATAACTAAACATATAATAATGGTATATAAAATAAAATTTCTCATTATATATTTAACAATTGGGAAATACATTTTAGGTTGAATATGCTATTAATTACATTATGAACTAAGATATAATGTAATTCTTATGTGCTCAAACAAATTACATGTATTATATAAGAATATAAGTAAGAAAATGTATTAATGTTTCCATGCTTTTTAGCACTTTATAATTCCATAACAGGAAACAAATATCAATATAATACATATAAGTATTTTTACATATATATATTTTACCTTTATATATATATTATTGCTATATTTATATAAAAATAAATGATTATATATGAACAATTTTTATATGAAATCATTTATGATCTTACATAAATATATTATATTATCCAGGATTATTAAAATCATAATATCTTAAAATATTGTTTATTTAAATAGGTATTATGGATACAGCAAATTTTGTAATTTCTTAGAAAAATATTAATAATATATATTACAGATTTAGAGTTAGGTGTTTTAAGTCTTGATATTTATGTTTTATGTTTTAGTTTCAATTATTCATGTATCATTTTCAAGGAGATAAATAACATTTTTTTTATAACATCATCTTTATATTTATATATAATCTTGATTATGAAATATATAAATGTAATTTATTATATGTGAATTTAATCATCTTTATTTAATGTATGATATGACACTAATAAATAGGAATTGCATGTTTATTTATTTCTTAATGGCACATATATATTATAAACTTTTTAATAATATCATGTAATACATAGTGTTGATCCCAATAAAAAGATTGTATTATAAACAGTTATTTAAATATTTTTTGTGTTAAACTTTTAGATTAATATTCTCATATTTTATATTAAGAATAAATATATAATAATTCTTACACCATGTAAAAAGTTTGTTACCAGTAAATTTTTTTTTATATTGTCATTAATACATTACTCATATATATTAATTTTTTTTTTTATATAATGAATATTAATCTTTTATATTTTATTTATTTGTTATATATTTTTATTGTACTAAATAAAACAAGCATACACTAATTATATAAAATGGTTTGAAAAATATAATACAAATTATTGATTTATATGCATCATTTTATTATTTTATTTTTTTTGTGTTATTTTTATAGTATTTAAAAAAAAATATTAAAGCTGTTACATATTTGTGTTTTTATTATTAAAAAATACGATACTCATAGATTATTCATTAACCAGATGATAAACTATATATATATTTTTATACATATACTATAATCATTAATTTTTAAATTACATATTCTTAAAGCATTAATTAATGGAGTTATTATTCTAAATAGTATATATTTATGCAATATATTACAAATATAACAATTTTATTTAATAATATTTTTATGTATTCATGTGCTATAGTTTAAAATGATAATGTTTCAAATTTTCAGATAAATAGAAAAGAAAAAGCAAAGAAAATATTCATTTTAACATAATACTTTTAAATATATATTTGATGACAAAAAAATCAAAAATATTAATTACTTCATGAATAAGTGACAAAAAAGCAGCTACAGATAAAATGTATAGCTAATATAAATATGATGCACCAAAAATATACAGCTATAAGGAAAAAAAAATAATATATATGTTTTGCAAATAAAAATTATGCATATAAAAATATTTTGATGTAGAAGTAAATTAAATCAAATTATTTGCTTTTGCAAGATTTATGCATTCTATTGTAACCAATTACCATTATGTTTTTATTATTCATATTACTTCTAATATTCCTTAATTTTAATAAAACACTCGATAAAAATCTAATATGAATATATAGTATATTAT
>NW_021629090.1:8457-8930 GCF_002157705.1 Plasmodium gonderi
TACAATGATTATGATTACTTTTATATATTTTTCTTCTGTGATATATCCAAATATTATATGGCAAGTTTAAACTATAATATTAATGTAATTATTATAAGTACAATTGTAAATATTCATATTTATTGTTTTCAATTTATAATACCAAAAGGAAAAAGCGAAATTTGCTGCTTAATCCTTAATTTATTATATAAAAATATGTCTTTAAATAAATTACATATATATATATACTAATATCGTATTGTTTTTATAATAGAATTAAAAAAATTCTTATTGATATGGATTTATTTTTAAATGAAGTATACTTGCAATAATATGAAAGGGTTATTTTATATTTAATAAATACTTATTAATATAATTAAATAATAAAATAAAGTGTTCAGGGTTTAGGTTTAATGATTTAGAAACATTAGATTTTGTTATAAATTATTCATATATTTACAAATATTATTATCCCAATGAGATTAATGTTAATT
>NW_021629091.1:0-9752 GCF_002157705.1 Plasmodium gonderi
ATAAACTGTATATAAATAAATGAAAAAAAACTTGTCCGGGAACATACATATAAAAATATATATATCTATTAGTCTTCCATTAATAGTAATAAAAAGGTATATTTAATATTATATTCATTTCCCTTTGTGATCCTTTTATTTTTTTGTTGTGATATATAAGTTTTCTTAGGAGTGTTATCAGTAATAAAGTGTATAATTCTATTCTCGTTTGATAAAATTTTCTTAGTGCTTATGTATCTTTTTTCTTATTATTAGGGTAATATGTTTTTTGTATTGTTGTCTATTAAAATAATAAATTATTTATACGCTGATTTATTCTATATTTGTAAAAGTTATTTATAATTAAAATGTCTACTTATCACATAAACTTATTTCAACAGATATAGCTTGAAAATTAACTATTTATATTTTTATTTTAAGTATATATTCCTTTAAAATTTTTAAGGACATCAACATTCTTACGTACATAACAAATTATTACATGCCTCTATATTCATTCTTTTCAGAATTATTAGTATCATTTGGTGAAAAATTAAATTATTAATGTGGAAATAGAGTTGAATTAAATTATAATAAATGATCAAAAAAACACATGGAATTTTTTTATTTAAGACTAAAAATGCATTAAATATGCACGACACACTTATATAAAATAATAATATATAAGGACAGTCCAAAACCTCTCATTACATTATTTTNNTAAATAGACAAAAGTCATTACGAATTTTTAATATTCTTTGTAAGAAAATACTGCTCATTTGTTTGAAAAATAATGACTTATTAGCCTTTTCATTGCTATAATATTTATTGGTACAACCGAGGTGCCAATATAGCAATAAAAAGAAAAAACAGACGATATGTGGGTAAGATTACCATAAAAAAATTAAAAAATGTAGATGTTAAAAACTATTTCAATAGCATAATACACTTACAGAGTGAGGAATTATTTTTATACTTGTTTGCACAGAATAAATAAGTTTTATATCATGTTTATAAAGAACAAAATAGAAATGAAATAACAGTTTAACTTATTTTTACACACTTATGTTGTGAAAACAACATTCCAATCCACATAAGTATTCATTATTGCCATAATTTGTTTCTAAAAAAATTTGCGAAATGTATGCTGTATTATATATTCATACAGCTAAGACAATTAAAAAGATCCATGATTATTATATTATATTGTTTAATAAACATAACATTTTTGCATGTTATATTTCAATGAAACATTAATAAAAGTTAAGAACGCATTTTTTACTTTTTTTATAAAGCAAAATATATATAAACTTTCATGTTTATTTGAAAAAGAAATAATTGAAATATAAAAAAAAAGTAAATTTTCAAATACTTTTATATAAATACCGCAAATTAACTTCTTTAAAATTATCATAGATGTGAGATCTTGTATCTTTGTAGTTTGGAATTTATTTTTTTTTTTAAGTGATTTATCACAAACGTTTATATTTTATGTACATGGAAAAATATTAACTTTAATATGTTTATTTATTACATGTTAAAAAATGAATACTGTAACAAAAAAAATTTTTCTGCTGAATAAAAATTTAATTATTTAGAAATTCTACACTTTATTATGATATGCAATGGTATATAATAGCAGACAATTTATAATATTTTTTTACACACTATATATTTTATATACACTAAATTAAATGAAGTTGTCGCAAATTATATTTATTAATTGACATCACATTAGCTTTAATTACATTACCAATTTTTAAAATTTGTAATTTTAAGAATTCAAAATAAATACGTGATATAAATAACTAGCAAAAAAGAGTAAGAGAATAATAAAATAAATTACACTTTTTTATTGAAAAATCAAGATATTATCTCTATATTATAAGTAATAAATTATAATATTGTATTTCGATAGTTAATATCTAAGTAGACATACCTAACAATAATATGAAAACGTCACACTTAGCACTATGTGAAAATAAGAATTATTTTATTTATAACTCAATATTAATAGGTTTGTCTGATATACTTTTAAATTGATATCTTTCAGAACTCCAATTTCTCTTAAACGTTTATAAATAATTGAAAGTATTCACGTTTTATGATGGTAACATTACCATAGAACACATCTATGTTAAATAAATAGGTTTTCATGTATAGATAATTTCTCGAATTTTGTAATTAATTTATTTTCATGAGTTAAAATAGAATACCATGGTTAAATAGGAATATTTGTCTTATGTACACTTTTGATTTGCATATAAACAATTTTGAGAACAATTTATATAAATTTATTAACACAGAATGACATCTTTTTTAAGACTGATTTTAAAGTTTATATAGAACTACTTGTTTATTCCTCATATTTAAAGGAGTGAAATATTTCTATATTTATCTATAACAAATATAATTTATTTGAAAAAAAGTTTGTTAAAAACACTAATAATAAATGTTGTAACAGTTTAGAAAGAATTAACGAAGAAAATATCGTCCTTTGTAAAAATATTGCAAAAAATTTTAAAAAATGGTTTGTCAAAGAAGAAAAGGAACGATTATATGTATGCTATTACTTTTCTCACCTCTTCCATATTCACATAGTGAAAAAGGACTAAAATGTACCCGATATATGAAATAGGCATATTAGGGATAAAACATATGACCTTGTAGAACTATTAATTAAAATACAATATAAATTGGAATCATATATATGTTATAAATGAAGTAACCCATAAAATTGGGAATAATAGAAATATTTACATTATACTTTTTAATATTATAAATATGTGAAAAGTAATAATTGTGATAAAATGGGCATGAATATGTATTTAAAAAACTTATATTAATCCGATTTATATGAATTGTCATTATGAATTTTGATCTTGTGACTATGAATCTATTGAATTATATTTCGAGCTTTACTATTTGTGAAACATGTGAAAGAAGTGCTATTTTGAGAGTTTTAATGTCATTTAATAGGTTGTATGTAGATAAAGTTAAAGAAGCTAAGGACGTAGGATAAGAATGACATGAGTAAGGTTTTATTTACTTCATAAATTTAGTAGTAACATGAGAATAATAAAGCTACTCATAGTATATTCTATATGCAACATAATGTATCATGTGAAATAATTTAACTTTTTTCCAATATTACAGAAGCAAATTATATTATATAAAATTAATATCTTTTCAATGGTTTTATTGTAGATTATTTAACATTAGGAACAGTGATGTTGTTGCAGATTTATTATATCGTCTATACAGATTATAATTAAATATATAAGTATTTTGTATTGATATATATAATTTTTACATGTACATATTTATTAAATAATAATATTTTCCTCAATTTATATATGATTATTTTACTTCATATGGACCGACGTCATATAAGATGAGCATAAAGTAGGAAAATTAACTCCAAATCAAAATGAAATAATCAAAGGGAAAATAGAATCATATGTATAATAATATAAATTTATATATTACAACATAAGACAATGAGGTTTGACATGTCATTATGCACAAAATGTTTATCTATAATTAAAAATTAATAAAATATTATTTAAGAGATTTTTATGAGGAAACATGCTATTATAGTTGTGTGAGAATGTGCAATGAGACAAAAATATAGAAGAATAATGAATGATGGGCATTAAAAAAAAACATGATTTAAGTATTATACATTATACAAATAAATATTTATATGAACAATTCATGAATGTATAGCACTAAGAAAAAGATTATTATAATAAATTTAATTAATGATAGGATAGTTTTGACGTTAATTAGAACAATATAAAAATTATGAGGCATTAATAATTGTATTATAATTTATTGAGCCCACAAATGTGTATTTTAGTTTAAAATGCAAAATATATTCTATAATTATAAGGGGAAGTGATGTATTTAAGGTAAAATAGAGTAAAATTACACCTGCAGAGTATCAAAATAATAAATTATAATAATTATATTACAAGAATTTATGGTAAATTTGAAACAGTTGGTAGAGAAAAAAAATATAAATTAATATTAACTAATATATTGTGATGCAAGTGATAATGCTCTTACAAATAATATGGATAGAGAAATGTATTCTAAAATATATATTATAATTAAGGTACGTTATTTTATTTTAATTTAATGAATATAAAATTAACATCTATAAAATAGTATCATATTCGTTTTCTATATTTTAGAACTGTTTGTAAAATAATGTAAAAATATTAGATAATGACTATGTCATGAATTTTTAATATAGTTGATTGATTAATTTAAGAAATATATATAATTTTATTTTTCACCTAATTTTAACTTTAAAAAAATTAATATATGTTTTTATTTTTATTTTATGCATTGGTATTGTGTGTACATTAAAATTTATTATAATATTATATAATTATAATAACTTCGAATAAAAATTTAAATAACAAAATGGAATAAATTATATCCAATGAAATAAAAACAATGAAAAAAGTTAGTGAAAAAACAAATTATTTTTTTATAATTCCTCTTCTTTAGTATACAAGTATTCTTATATAGATAAAAATTGGGCACATTATTATCATATATAGAAATGATTTTAATTACTGTCTATATAATTATATATATACATAGGTAGTAGCAATATGTATATACAGAATGTATATTTATGTTGTGACAATATAAAGTATTAAAATTTTCATATTAAAAATATCATTAATAAAATAAATATTTTTTTAAAGCAAATAAATTAGCTTAAACATTATATATTATTATATATGGTATTAAAGAAGCATGTGCATTAAAAAATATCTTGTGAGTTCCTATGTATAAATAATGCATGCTTTTATATAAATCATACTTTTTATTTCAAGCAATATATAATAACATAGTTTGTATATATTTATGAATTTATGATAATAACTATATTAAACTTGTGAATTCACATATAAAATATATTTATGATATTGTATATAGAAAATTCAGCTTGTATATTTTAATGAACTTATATCATAATGTTTTCAAGAACGTCGGTCATTTATGTAATTGTTTAAAAGTATAATAAGAGATGATGTAATAATTATAATTTTTAATCATCTAAAACTTATAATCGTAAAATAAATTCAAGGATATAATTTTTTTTCAAATTACTAGCATTCATTCCCTTGAAGATAATATGTCTTAAATAATCCAGAGAATAATAGATAACAAATGTACAATTAATTAAACAATATATGTCATAAAACATATAGTACAAATCTAATTTCTTTAATATAATATGATCATAAATATGAAATAAGTTTTAATATTCTGAATCATTTGTTTCTCTTATATATTCGCTTATTTGCTATATTTAAAAATTATATTAAATAATATTAACTGAATTGTTAGGAATAATTATGTATTATGGTGATTAATATTACATTAGCATATAGAAAATAATATATATATGTTAGTTATAGTTTCGTGCTTATTTATGATTATGTATATAATTATATAATATTTTTCCTTATATATAATATCCTGCTTATTAGTATTCTTTATATATAACTCAAATTGAAATAATGATTAAAATTTAATAGTTAAATTGTTTTTAATTAATTTTAAATGAAAAAATCTAAGTAATTTATTATATTCAATGATTAAATATTTAACAATGACACATTATTTCATATAAATATTTATATATACTAGTATCTAACAAAATATAGCTTAATAGACATATAACAGAAAACAAAGAAAAATATGAATGAGATAAATATATTTTTTATATTAAATTTAGATATGAATGGAGGTATAGTTATATTCATTTAACCAAATTTTCAATTCCAATTTAATAAAAATGTGTATAATATATATATAGAATTGATTATTATTTATATGTTAAGATAATATTAAAATATCTAAAAAAAAGAATATATAAACAGCTTTAAAATATTAGTCCATTTTTTTATATTATACATCCATATAAGTTACATGCAATTCTTATAAAGATAAACTCTTTATGAATCATCATATAATTGTTATAACAGAAAAATTACAAAATATAGAATCATAATCCATGTTTCCTGATATGTATTTGTGAAATAGCATCAATTTTGAAAACAAATAATATTTGTATGTAGTAAATATGATGAATTAATTTCATATATATAATTGTAAAATGTATAATAAATATTATACGTATATGAACTTTTATAAGGCATCAGAACTAAAATTTAATGTATGTATAAATATTAAAATAGAATTAAAAAATCCATATACATTTATAACATAGTTTAGAGAAGCATTCTTATTTTAAGAAAAACATGAAGGAAAACAAATTGTTTATAGTGCACAAAATACAATTAAGGAACCTATAAATTAATATAAATCGAATTGAAATACTAATTCTATTTACATGTAACAATATGAATAATAAATCAAAAAATTATATCTGAATATATAAACATTTTTAACAAAACAGAAAAATAAAAAATAATTTTAATTCTGTGTCCTTAGATATAAATTATGAAATAGTATAGTAACTGAATGGAATATATTTTTTTTAAATTGACATATTATGATTTTTTATTAATATATATTGTTTATGAATTATTTTATTTTGACACGATATGTTTGATAGAAAATTTTTGAAAATTACTTGATTACATTTTTTATATAATTTCTCTAGTAATCAATATATTTGATATACATATTTAATATTAAAATTAGGTAGAACTATATAATACATTATAGTTATTATTCCAATAAATACTGTTAGATATTTCTGAATTTTGTGATTTATTGCATTCTTTATATTTACCACGACATTTATTCATTATCTTTTTTATTCCACGATGCATGCTTGAATTACATGGAAGGAACTAATTTATAGTAAAATAAAAAATTCATATTAAAAATATATTAATATTATAATTTTTTTTTTTTTAATTTTATTATACCATATAAATATATATATAAAAATTACATTTAACCTTATAAATTATAAATAATAAAATGGGTATTATTAATATTAGAATAGTTGATAATATAGCAGTTATTGATTTTTTAATTTTAGGAGAAGGCAACCTTATATTCTCATTGCTATCGCAAGGTAACATTTTGCATTTTATATTATCACAACCATCTGTCAAATTTGGCATTTTATTATATTTATTTTTAATATCGTCTAATGCTCTACAAAATGAGCTTGTATTATTAGATTTACATTTTTCATGGTATACTTCATATTTATCTGAACATTCGGTAATGCAATTGCACTTAATTTTGCCAGATGGGTAAGAAGATGTTTCTATGTAATGCAGATTAGTATACATTCCATATAAATCGTCCAGTAATTGGATTTCAATTTCTGAAATACTTGTATATCTATAATACCTGCATTTCATATTATTTGGCCCATGTACAGCATTAATCAATTGAAAATAAATATCAAAGGTATGTTGGCTCATATTATAAGCCTTAAATTCATTGTATAACCAATAATATAAGTATAAACAATCTTCTTGTGCATATCCAAAATTATAATATTCATCTTTTATTTTAGATGCAAAGGTCAAAGCTTTTTTGCATCTATGTTCTGGGAATTTTTCCCCTATATTTTGATATGATCCAATACTGCCATAAGAGGAACATGGGTTATTAGCTAATTCCAAATCATTATCATTATTTTCTAATATATTTTTATTTTTAAGGAATTCTTTAACTAATAAATACTAAAAAAAAATAATTAACACGTAACAAACAAAATATATTCCTAAAAAAATTTTCGTATTTCCTTTGGAAAGTAGTATATATTTATATTATAATTGTGTTCACTATATCTTATTGGCAATAAGTTACATCAAATTTATCCATCGCAGATATGATTATATATTTTTGAGGATGATGTAATTATAGTATTATGGTTATATAATATTTTATGTATTATAAAACAAACATATAGTATAATGAATTTATGATTATTTTTTTTAAAAAATTTAAGGCTCATGAAAAATAGTAGTAATGTCCTAGTTTATTAATAATTACATCACTATTAACATAGTAGGAAACGCAAATGGCATATAATACACCTCATTAATTATTACATTAGTGAATCTAAAACTATAAATACCTTATATAGTAAAAATAAATTATATATATCTAAAAAATATAATAAAATGCTTACATGCCAAATAAAAATTTTATAATTTTCTAGCCCTCCGTATATTGAATATATATATAATTGCATATTAAATATTAAGTGCTATAGGTTATAATGAATAATGTTTGTATTATGAGTACCACGTTTATCTTTTAGTTATTTGTTGATAATTATATTATTATTAAATAAATTTTTTCGTATGTGAATTCTCTGCATTTAAATGGGTTAATTGTAATCACAATGTAGAATGTGTATAATGACTTAATACATTAAATATTAATTTAAATTTAATATTTAAATTTGAATTAATATTTATTTTAAAGATTTTTATTTAATTATTTATTTCTCGAATTCATTATTCTTATGAATATATTTATTGTATAATAAAATAATATTTATTTCATATGAATTTCGAAATATCTGTTTTAACATATATACATGAATACAAATAGAAGTATTCGCTACATAAAAAATATGCAATATATCCGTAATTCTCACAGGGTTTAGGGTTTAGTTTTAGATTTAATGATTTAGCAGCATTAGATTTTATTATGATTGTTTATGTATTTTCATATATTATTGTGCTAATGATTACACTTTTAATTCTACAGAATGCTAGATTTTATTTTTAAAATATATTTTACTTTATTATATACCTACATAGATTAAATGCTTAGGAATAGCAGGTTCTGTGAAATTATTGTGCGTTATAACTTTGTAAGAGAATCTTTGCAAAATTATTGACAAAAGAATAAATTGTTTATAATGGACTATATTGAATTTAGTACGTGTGACAATATATAAGTAATTTTAATTAAAGGAATGATGAAATAGAAATGTTTTTAATGTAAAATTTATACTTGTAGGAATATATTGTCCCTATTTGTTATTTTATTATTATTATATAAGGTAATCTATGAATACATATGAAATATTTACAAATTTACATATTTTATGAATTCCTATAGTTTATATTTAATAACTATACTATAAAGTTTATTTAGTTAGTATTATTTAATTTTTATTTTGTTATATTCCTTATTCCAAGAATACATAGCATAGATTTCACTATATATTCATTTGTGTACATTATATATAGATATAATGTGTTTGTTTAATAATATATTATGAAAATGTATAATGTGTGATGTAAATTTTTATATATAATGTTATTATAAATATGGGTGGAACATGTTATATTTGTGTGTGATATCTCTTTAAAAAGAATTAAATTATGAATATTTCTACTATTATATGTATATTATATAAATATTATAATAGAAATTTCTTCATTAAATTATTTTCAAGATTTATATAAATAAGTTTTAATTGTTAATGTATATATGATTACACTAATCTTGGCAGTGTACACTATTTATCATATATAACAGATGTTAATAATAAAAATAAAAAGAATAAAAATAATTCGGTCCAGATATTTTTTCCTGTATAAGAAAAAACTTCATAAGATAAAATGAACAATTGGATCTACAGTAAAATGTGAAAATTGAGTAAAAATAATAAAATAACACTAAATTTTTATAAACATATAGAATCATAGGTAATTGTCAAATACATGTAGAACAAATAAAAGGAGAAAAATGCAATATGACGAAAAGTAGAACTGATAAATAATGTGAAGAGT
>NW_021629092.1:0-7676 GCF_002157705.1 Plasmodium gonderi
GAAAAATATTAAACTTAACATGTTTATTTATTATATGTTAAAAAATGAATACTGTAAAAAAATATTTTTTTCTGCTGCATAAAAATTTAGTTATTTCGAAATTATATACTTTATTATGACATGCAATGGTTTATAATAGCAGACACATTTTATAATATTTTTTTACACATTATATATTTTTTATACACTGAATTAAATCAAGGTATCGCAAATTATATTTATTAATTCACACCACTTTAGCTTTAATGACATTACTAATTTTTAAAATTTGTAATTTTAAGAATAGAAAATAAATAACTCATATAAATAACTACCAAAAAAAACGTAAGAGAATAATGGAATAAATTACACTTTTTTAGTGAATAATCCAGATATTATCTATGTATTATAAGCAATAAGTTATAATATGGTATTCCAATTATTCACATCTAAGGAGACATATCTAACAATAATATGAAGACGTTACAATTAGCCCTATGTGAAAATAAGAATTATTTTATTTATAACTCATTATTAATAGGTTTGTGCGATATACGTATAAAGTGATATCCTTGAGAACACGAATTTTACTTATACATTTATAAATAATTGAAAGTATTCATGTTTCATGATGGTAACAGAACCATAGAAGGTTTCGATGTTAAATATATAGGTTTTCACTTAAAGATAATTCCTCGAATTTTGTAATTAATTTATTTTTATGAGTTAAAAGAGGATACATCATTAAATAGGATTATTTGTCTTATGTACACTTTTGATATGCATATAAACCATTTTGAGTACAATTTCTTTAAATTTATGAACACACGATGACATCTTTTTTAAGAATAATTTTAAAATTTATATAACACTACTTGTTTTTTCCTCGTATTTAAAGGAGTGAAATATTTTGATATTTACCTATAACAGATATAATGAATTTTATAAAGTGTATATTAAGAATGTTAATAATAAATGATGCAACTGTTTAGAAAGCATTAACGAAGAACACATAATCCTTTGTAAAAATATTACAAACAATTATAAAATAATTTTTTGTCAAACAAGAAAATGAGCGATTATATGTATGCTATTACTTTTCCCACAGCTTCCATGTTCTCATAGTGAAAAAGGACTAAAATGTATGTTATCTATAAAATGAATATGTCAGTTGTAATATATGTGAGTTTTTAGCACTATTAGTTAAAAAACAGTATAAATTGGAATCATATATATTTTATAAATCAAGCCATAAAATTGGGAATAATAGAAATGTTGACATGATAATTTTTAATATTATAAATATATTAAAACTAATAATTGTGATAAAACTGACATGAAAATGTATTTAAAAAACTTAAATTAATCCGATTTATATCAATTTACATTATGAATATTGACCCTGTGATTATGTATATATTGAATAATATTTCGAACTTTACTTTGCTATTAGTGAAACATGTGAAAGAAGTGCTATTTGGAGCGTTTTGTTGTCATTTAATAAGTTATATGTAGATAAAGTTAAAGAAGCTAAGGGTGTAGGATAGGAAAGTCCTGAGTTAGGTTGTATTGTGCCTCAAAAATTTAGAAATAACATGAGACTAATGAAGCTACACATAGTATATCCTCTATCCATCATAATGTATCAATTGAAGTAATTTAACTTTTTTCCAATATTATAAAAGAAAATTACATTATATAAAATTAATATCTTTTTAATCGTTTTATCTTACATTATTTATGATTAGAAACAATTTCGTTGCTCAACATTTATTATAGTGTATATGCAAATTAGTGTTGAATATATAAATATTTTATATTAAAATTTATAATTTTTACATTTATATATTTATTAAATAAGAATTCTCCTATCTATATGTATATAATTATTCTACTACATCTGGACAACGTTATATAAAATAGGAACATAGAAGAAAAAGCAAAACCCAAATCAAAATGAAATAAAGGCAAGTGAAATACCATCATATGTCTTATAATCTAAATTTGCATATTACGACATAAGACAATTGTTTTAGATATGTCATTCTGCACAAAACTTTTTTCTGCAATTAACCATTAATAAAATATTATTTAAGAGATTTTTATGAGGGAGCATGCTATTATATTTGTGTGAGAATGCGAAATGAGACCAAAATATAGAAAAATAATGAAATATAGGAATTAAAAAAAATATTATTTATGTATTATACATTATACAAATAAATATTTATATATATGATCTATTCATGTGTGTATATCACGAAGAAATGATTATTATAATAAATGTAATTAATGCCAGTATATTTTTGACGATAATTAGAACGATATGAAATTTATGATCCATTGATAAGTGTATTATAAATTATTGAGACCACAAATCTGTATTTTAGTTTAAAAAGCAAAATATATTCTAAAATTATAAGGAAAAGTGTTATACTTAAGGTAAATAAGAGTTAAATTAGATCTGTAGCGTAACAAAATAATAAATAATCATAATTATATTCCAGGAATTTATGGTAATTTTGATACAATTGGTAAGGGGAAAAAAATATGAATTAGTATTAATTAATATATCGTGATGCATATAATGATGCTCTTACAAATAGTATGGATAGAGAAATGTATTATAAAATATAGATTCTAATTAGGGGGTATTCCTTTAAGTTAATTTAATTAATATAATGGAAGAATATATAAAACCGTATCATATTCGGTTTCTATGTTTTATAGCTATATGTAAAATAATGTAAAAATATATCATAATGACTATCTCATGAATCTGTAATATAGTTGATTCATTAATTTAAGAAACATATATAATTTTACTTTACACCTAATGTTAAATTTAAAAGAATTAATATATGTTTTTTTTTCATTGCTAATGTGTGTACATTAAAATTTATCATAATATTATATAATTATAATAACTTTGGATATTAAATAAAGTACACAAAAAGGAATAAATTAGATAAAATTAACTAAACATGATGAAAAAATAAAGTGTAAAAAATAAATTATTTTTTGTAATTTCTGTTCTTTATTAAACAAATATTCATATGTAGAATAAAATTTCACATATTAATATTATATATGGATGCAAATATGCTATCATTAATATTGAAAAATATTACCAACGTATAAAAAGAACTATATTTAAATGTTAATTATGAATATGTTTAGATAATAATTGAGAACTGCTTTTAATAATTTAATATTGTTATATATCATAATATTTTTAGAAGAGGCCATAATTGCATTCAATATATATAACAATTTGTACGTTTCATAATTATTATTGTATTAGTCAATGTAATGTATTATTACTCTATCTATAAAACGATAAATTATAACTTAATATCAAAATATATATGCAAAACACTGCGTATTAAAACAAGAACTAAATTTATTCGTATTACATTTATTTATTATTTATATGCCTAGATATTTATATTTTAATAATTATTTATTATGAAATACTATGTGTTATATGGATAATAATATACATGAATTTTATTTATTATATTATAAGAATTATTTTCTTGAGAGATGCGCGTATTATGATATTTACAAAAATTCTTTTATAAATTTTTTAAAATGAATTTTATTTGAATTATAAATATATTAGTAATATTAGGATTGGTTGTACAGCATATCATAGATCCCACTGTTAAGCATATTTATGGGTAATTCGGTTCTTTTCCGTATATTCCGTATATTAGAAATATTATCTAGCTTTTTTCTTATCCTTTTTATTTTATGGCACAATAAGGAACCATATGAAGTATACTAATATACGTAAAAAAAATTAGGAATTAATTATATAATTTTAATATGATAAATGCTCTTTTTTCAAACTATTAGGAAACACAATTTAATATTATCTATAAATATAAAAATTACCATAATTAACCTTAAACATGAATAACAAAAAAAGCAATATTAGTAAAGTTAAAATTATTGTAGTTGCAATAGTATTTACAATATTGGATCGACAAGAGCATCCTATTTCTTGTTTATTATTTATTTCAGTTGTACATTTTTGCAGTTTAGCTCTGTCATGATCTTTTTGTATTATAGATTCTTGATATTTATCTATAATTTTTTTTAATGTAATGCAATATTCATTGTTATTCTGAGATGCATCATTTGTTTCTGTTTTTTTAATGCATTTATAGGTATTATATATAGATATAAGATCCTCCAATTGTTCGTTGGTTAATTTATTCACATATTCAGTACAAAATGTACTTGACACGCGCATATAATAGACATATGTGTTCAACAATGTTTTGTAAATCTGTACTGTATCGTTACTGCAATTGTGTTTTTTCAGAATATAGTACAACCAATAAGGAAAATATCTGCATCCTGCTTCTCTATAATTGGTATTTTTTTGCGAAATAAGCATATCATAAAAGCATGAAAAGGATTTGAGGCATATTTCTTTAATAAATACAGTTTTATCTTTTCCTTTATATACATTCACAATAGAAGAGCAATATATATTATAGTTATTTCTATAATTTTCTTTCTCTATCATGTGCATGATTTTCTCCCAATAAGAAAAGTCATCTAGAAATCGATACTAATATTAAGAGAAAAAAGTGTAACATTACATAAATTTTATGATTCTTAAAATATTTTTATTATATTTATAGAAAATGTAATATATGTAATTATATAACTCTGACACGCATATTGTTATATTTGAAGCCTACAATATTATCTACCATCTTATATAATATTATATTATACAGTACATGATCATATAAGCTAATGAAATCTGTGAACATACAAAAATAGGTTATAAAAAATAAAGACGCATAATAAGATGAAAATTTAAGTCCCAATTTCTTATATTTATTTATCTAATATTATATTATCATTTATTCACTTCAAAATTAATTATGATCCTTCTTAAAATATAATATAAATTATTTGTTGGATATAGAATAATTTATCATTCATTTTAATAAATGAATAAAAAACATAAGCATGATATCTAGAATAAAAAAAAAAATAAATTAGACTTCTTAAATGTAACAGCAGGTCTTATTTTACATATAACAATTATAATGTTATAATAATGCATTCAATAAAGAAAACGATACATAACAAATATATATAACTCTTTTTAGTACTTATGTAATTTTGCGTATATTCGACTTTAATATAGTTTTGATTGCAACATATATAACTTATCGTGACGAATATGTAAAATTAGAATATATAAGTTTTAGAGATTAGTGATTTTGATTTCAGAGTTCATACATCAAATAATATGGTAACATATTAATAGAAACTGTCGTATTTCACAGGTATTTCTCATTATTTTATAAGGAATATATGAGGATAACTTAATGTATTATTACTTTTACTTCAATTCACAAATTCCTGATGTACTAACATTATATATATTTTATGATTAATTTTTTATATATAATTGAATTTTGTTTTGGAATAATGGAGAGATTGTTATCTATGTACATATATCATTATGATATATAAATTAAAATTACTTATTATATATTTAACTATTGAGGAATATATTTTAGGTTTTATAAATTATTAATTGCAATAAAAAATAAGATATAATTTAATTCTTATGTGCTCAAAAAAATTGCATGTATTATATAAGAATATAAGGAAGAAAATATATTAATGTTTTCATAATTTTTAACACTTTATATTGCCATAAGAGGATGCTTATATCAACATAACATATATAAGTATTTTTACGTATATAATTATTTTACATTTATATATATATTATTGTTATATTTATTTAACAATAAATGATTATATATGAATAATTTTTATACGAAATCATTTATGAACTTATATAAATCTATTATATTATCAAGTATTATTAAAATCATAATATGTTAAAATACTGTTTATTTAAATAGGTATTATGGATTAAGCAAATTTTGTAATTTCTTAGAAAATAATAATAATTTATATTACAGATTCAGAGTTCGGTATTTTATGTCTTCATGTTTATACTTTAGTTTCCATTATTCAGACTCCATATTCAGGCGGATATACAATATTTTTAATGATACCACTTTGTATATTTATATATAATTTTTATTATAAAATGCATATATGTAAATTATTATATGTGAATTTATTCACCTTTTTTTAATTTATGATATGACCTTGTTATATAGGAATTACATGTTTAATTATACCCTAATGACATATATATATTATAATTTATTTAATAATATCATGTAATGCTTAGTGTTGATCTCAATAAAATGTTTGTATTATTGACAGGTATTTAATAAATTTTGGTATAAAGCTTTTACATTAATATTCTCATATTTATTATTCAGAATAAATATTTAATAATTCGTACACTCTATTATAAGTGTTGTACCAATCAATTATTTTTTATATATAACTTAATACATTAATTATATATATTAATTTATTTTTTATTTGATTAATATTAATTTTTTATATTTTATTTATGGGTTACATATTTTTATTGTACTAAATAAATCGTTTATATACTAGTTATATAAAATGGTTCGAAAAATATTATGTGAGTTATTGATTTATATCAATGATATTTCTATATTTTCTTTTTTTTATTGTGTTATTTTTATAGGATTTTACAGAAATATAAAAGTTGTTACATATTTGTGTTTTTATTATTAAACAATACGATACTAATATAGTATCCATTAACCGGGTGATGAACTATATATATATATAATAAATATACTATAATCATTAATTTTTAAATTACATTATTCTTAAAGCATTAATTAATAGAGTATTTATTCTAAATAGAATATATTTATGCAATATATCACAAATATAACACCTATATTTAATAATATTTTTATGTTTTTATGTACTATACATTAAAAAGATAACGTTTGTAATATTAGGATAATCAGAAAAAAAAAATAATAAAAATATTCATTTTAATATAATACTTTTAAATATATTTTTGATAGAAAAAATAACATACATTAATTACTTCATGAATAAGTAACAAAAAAGCACTTGAAAATAAAAAGTATAGCTAATATAGATATTAAGCACCACATATATATATCTGTAAGGAATAACAAAAAATGGAAATGTACAGATTTTGTAAAAAAAATTATTCCTTTATAAAAATATTAATGTAGAAGAAAATTAAATCAAATAATTTTCCATTTATACGATTTATGCATTCTATTGTAATTCATTATCATTATGTTTTTATTATTCATATTATTTTTGATATTCCTTAATTTTAATAAAACATTGCATAAAAATCTATATAGATATATAGAATATTATACATTTTATATCAGCGAACATAATTACAACACATAAATATTCATTATATTACATTAATGGAATTTTAAAGAATGCAATTTTTTATTGCGTACATTATAAATTATCATATTCAGATATATCATATCTAATAGAACTGTTTATATCCAATCATATTTTAACGTACAGTGATTATGATTACTTTTATGTATTTATCTTGTTTGATATATCAAAATACTATGTGATATGCTTAAACTATAAATATTAGTATAATTATTATAGGTATCAATGGAAACAAATATATTTATTGTTTTTCACATTACAATACAAAAAAGAAAACGTTGCTGTTAATTTCTTAAATTATTATATAAAAATATGATGTCTTTAAATAAAGTACATTTTATATATACTTATAT
>NW_021629093.1:0-7227 GCF_002157705.1 Plasmodium gonderi
TTTCAATGAAACATTAATAAAAGTTAATAACGCATTTTTTACTTTTTTTTTAAAACAAAATTTATATAAACATTCATGTTTATTTGAAAATGAAATAATTGAAATATACAAAAAAAGTAAGTTTAAAGACACTTTTATATAAATGTAGAAAATTAACTTCACTTTTATAATTGCCATAGATGTGAGATCATGTATCTTTGTAGTTTGTGATATATTTGTTTTTTTGAATGATTGATCACAAACCTTTATATTCTATGTACATGGAAAAATATTAACTTCATTACTTTTATTTATTACATGGTAGAAAATGAATACTGTAACAAAATATATTTTTCCGTTGCATAAAAATTTAATTATTTCGGAATTCTACACTTTATTGTGGTATGCAATTGTATATAATACTAGACACAATTTATAACATTTTTTTATGCACTATATATTTGTTGCACGCTAAATTAAATTATGTTATCGCAAATTATGTTGACTAATTCACACCACATTAACTTTTTTGACATTAGCAATTTTTAAAATGTATATTTTTAAGAATTTAAAGGTAAATAACTAATAGAAATAACTAGCAAAAAAATGTAATAGAGTAATGAAATAAATTACACTTTATTAGTGAATAATCTAGATATTATCTATTATAAGTAATTAGTTATAATATGGTATTTCGATAGTTCACATTTAAGGAGACATCCCTAATAATGATTTGAAGACGTCACAATTAGTTCTGTTTGAAAATAAGAATTATTTTAATCATAACTCATTATTAATAGGCTTGTGTGATATACATTTTAAATTGATATACTTCAGAACAGCAATTTTACTTAAATATTTATAAATAATTGAATTTATTAAGGTTTTATGATGATAGCAGAACCATAGAACACTTCCATATTAAAGAAATAGTTTTTCACGTATAAGTAATCTCTCAAATTTTGTAATTAATTTATTTTCATGCGTTAAAATAGGATACCATGGTTAAATAGGAATATTTGTCTTATGTACCCTTTTGATATGCATATAGACCATTTTGAGAACAATTTCTATAAATTTATGAACACAGAATGACATCTTTTTTAAGACTTATTTTAAAATTTATATAATATTACTTGTTTTTTCCGCGTATTTAAAGGAGTGAAACATTTCTATATTTACCTATAACAAATTTAATGAATTTGATAATGTGTATATTAAAAATACTAATAATAAATGATGTAACAATTTAGAAAGCATTAACAAAGAAGGAATAATCCTTTGTAAAATTAATGAAAACAATTTTAAAAAATTGTTTTTCAAACAAGAAAATGAACGATTATATGTATGCAATTACTTTTCCCACTGCTTCCATAATCACATAGTGAAAAA
Organism: Plasmodium gonderi; assembly: GCF_002157705.1. NCBI lineage: Eukaryota > Apicomplexa > Aconoidasida > Haemosporida > Plasmodiidae > Plasmodium > Plasmodium gonderi. The sequence continues at coordinate 1,372 of NW_021629093.1, forward strand.
GGTCTATAATGTATGTGATATATAAAATAGGTGTGTCAGGGATAAAACATATGACCTTGTAGAACTATTAATTAAAATAAAAATACAAATTGGAATCATATACATATTATAAATAAAGTAATCCATAAAATTGGGAATAATAGAAATATTTGCATTATACTTTTTAATATTATAAATATATAAAAAGTAATAATTGCGATAGAACTGACATGAAAATGTATTTAAAAAATTTGTATTAATATAATTTATATGAATTATCATTATGAATTTTGATCTTGTGACTATATATTCATTCAATTATATTTCGAACTTTATTTTACTATTGAAGAAGCATGTAAAGTAAGTGCTATTTGTGTCGTTTGTTCTCATTTAATAAGTTATATATAGATAAAGTTAAAGAAGCTTGGATGTAGGATAAGAAAGACATGAGTTAGATTGTATTATGCTTCAAATATTTAGCAGTAGCATGAGACTAATGAAGATATATCAAGTATATACTTTATCCGATATAAGGTATCAAGTGAAATAATTTAACGTTTTTCCAATGTTATAGAAGCAAATTTATTATATTAAATAAATATCTTTTTAATTGATTATTCGTAGATTATTTAACATCAGGACAGTGATGTTTCTGGAGATTTATTATAGCGTATATACAGATTATAATTATATATATAAGTATTTTATATTAAAATTTATAATTTTTACATGTATATATTTATTAAATAATAATATTTTCCTCTATTTATGTATGATTATTTTATTTCATATGGATTAACATCATATAAGATGAGAATAAAGAAGAAAAATTCATCCAAAATCAAAATAAAATAATCGAAGGGGAAATAGAATCATATGTCATATAATCTAAATTTATATATTACGATATAAGATAATTATGTTTGGCATATCATACTGCACAAAACATTATTTTATAATTAACCATTAATAAAATATTATTTAAGATATCTTTATAAGGTATCATGCTATTATAGTTGTATGAGAATGCGCAATGAGACAAAAATATAGAAAAACAATGAAATATAGGCATTAATAAAAACATGATTTAAGTATTATACATTATACAAATAATTATTTATTTATATGAACAATTCATGAATGTATAGCACGAATAAAAAGATTATAATAATAAATGTATATAATGCTAGGAAAATTTTGACGATAATTAAAAGAATATAAAAAATTATGATGCATTGATAGATGTATTACAAATTATTGAGCACACAAATATGTATTTTAGTGTGAAAAGCAATATACATTCTAAAATTATAAAGGGGAATGATGTACCTAAGGTAAATTAGAGTGAAATTAGACATGTAGCGTATCAAAATAATAAATTATCATAATTATATTCTAGGAGTTTATGGTAATTTTGACGCAATTGCTAAATTAGTATAAAAATATAAATTAATATTAACTAATATATTGTTGTGCATGTGATAATGCTCTTACAAATAATATTGATAGAAAAATGTATTAAAAAATATATATTATAATTAGGTTACGTTGCTTTATTTTAATTTAATGAACATAAAGGGGAAATGTATAAAATGGTATAATATTCGTTTTCTATGTTTTATAACTATATGTGAAATAATATAAAAATATAAAATAAAGACAAAGTCATGAATTTGTAATATGATAGATTCGTTAATTAAAGAATTATACATAATTTTATTTTACACCTAATGTTAACTTTATAAAAATTAATGTATGTTTATGTTTTTATTTTTTGCATTGTTAATGGATGTACATTAATATTTAATATAATATTATATAATTATAATAACTCTGGACATAAATTAAAATACACAAAAAGGAATAAATTAGATCAAATGAAATAAATACAATGAAAAATGTAAATGCAAAAAACAAATGATTTTTTTGTAATTCGTGTTCTTTAGTATACTAATATTCATATATTGAATAAAAATTTTACACATTAATATCATATATGGATGAAACTATTATATCATTATTATTGAAAAATATTACAAAGGAATAAAGAAATATATAATTAAAAGTTAATTATGAATATGTATACATAATAATTGACAACTGCTTTTAATATTATTATATTTTTATATATCATAATATTTTTAGAAGAGACATGTACTGTATTCAATTTATATATAAACTTATACGTTTCATAATTATTATTGTAATAGTCAATGAAGTGTATTATTATTCTATCTATAAAATACTAAATTATAACTTAGTATCTAATTATATATGTAAAACTCTGCGTAAAAAAGTAAGTATTAAATTTATTAGTAGTACTGTTATTTACCGTTTACATGCCTAGGTATTAATATTTTAATAATTATTATTATGAAACACTATGTATTATATGGATAATAATTTACATGAATTTTTTTTATTATATTATAAGAATTATTTCGTTTTTAAGTAATTTCTTGAGAGATACGCGTATCATGCAATTTACAAAAATTCTTTTATAAATTTTTTAAAATGAATTTTCTTCGAATTATATATATATTAATAATATTAGGATTCATTAAACAGCATATTTTAGGTACTACCGCTGAGAATATTTATGGGTAAATCGTTTCCTTTAGGTATATTAGAAATCTTATCCAGCTTTTTTCTTATCCTTTTTATTATATGGTGCATTGATGAACCATAGGAAGTATACTAATATACGTAAAAAAAATTAGGTATTAATTAGGTATTTTTTTATGTGATTAATGATTTTTTTTCAAGCTACTAGAAAACACAATTTAATATTACCTATAAATACAAAAAATACCATAATTAACATTAAACACAAATAACAAAAAAAACAATATTACTAACGTCACAATTATTGTAATTGCAATAATATTTACAATATTCAATCTACAGGAGAGTGCTATCTCTTGTATATTATTTACTTCAAAGAGTTATTTTTGCTATTGAGTGTTATCACAAGCTTTTCTCAATTCTCTCTGTTTTATTTTCTTCTATAATATTTTTCAAAGCATTACAATATATTTTGTAATTCTCAGAATCACCATATGTTCTTATATTTTTAATGCATTTATAAGTATTATAAAGAGATCTAAGGTATTCCAATTGTTCATGTGTTGCTTTTATTTTATAATTAGTACAAAAATTTGTCTGCAAACCCAGACTGGAAGGATATTGCTTTAACATTGCATCGTATATTTGTCCCACATATTTATTGGAATCGAGTTCTTTCAGAATATAATACAAACAAATAATGAAAATATCTACATCCTGCTTCTCTATATTTGGTATATGTACTCGAAAAATTCATATAAAATAAATATGAAAGAGATATGGGGTATAATTTTTTTATAAATACATTTTTATCACTTTCATTTATTTTTTCCACAATAGAAGAAAAAACACTATTATAGGTAGTTCCATAATTTTTTTTCTCGTTCATCTGTATAATTTCTTACAATAAGGAATGTGATGTAGAAATCCATACTAATATTAAGGGAAACAATAGTAACATTACATAAATTATATGATGCTAAAAATATTTTTATTATATCTATAGAAAATGTATTATATGTAATTATATAACTCTGGCACGCATATCGTTATATTTCAAGGGTACAATATTATCTTTCATATTATAAAATATTATATTATACAGCACAAGCTCATATAATATAATAAAAAGTGTGAACATACAAAAATAAGTTTTTAAAAATAAAGACACTTCGCATGATGAAAATTCATGTCTCAATTGCTTATATTTATTGAAATAATGTTATATTATCTTTTATTCTCTTCAAAATTAATTATGATTCTTCTAAAAATATTATATAAATCATTTGTTGTATGTAGAATAATTTATCATTCATTTTAATGAATGAATAAAAAACATAAATGTGATATTTAGAATAAAAAGTGAAAATAATATAGACATTTAAAATGTAAGAGGATGATTTATTTGACATATGACATTTATAATGCTATAATAATATATTCAATAAAAAAAATGATACAACACAAATATATATAACTCTTTATAAGATTCATATAATTGTACGTATATTATTCCTTAATATAATTTTCATTGTAGCATATATAATTTATGGTAGCATATATGTAGAATTAGAATATATAAGATATAGAGTTTAGTGATTCTTGATTTCAGAATTCATACATCAAATAATATAGCAACATATTAATAGAAATGATCATATTATACACGTATTGCTTATTATTTTATAAGGAATATATGAGGATAACTTAATATTTTATTACTTTTACTTCAATTCCCAAATTTCTAATATACTAACATTATATATATGTTATTATTAGTTTTAATATATAATAGAATTTTTTTTTGGAATAATAGAGAGATTGTTATATATGTACACATATCATTATGGTGTATAAATTAAAACTATTCATTATATATTTAATTAATGGGGAATGCATTTTAGGTTATATAAGTTATTAATTGCAATATGAAATAACATATAATTTAATTTTTATGTACTCAAAGAAATTACATATATTAGATAAGAATATAAGGAAGAAAATATCTTAATGTTTTCATAATTTTTAACACTTTATATTGCCATAAGAGGAAGCTTATATCAATATAACACATATAATTATTTTTACATATATATATTTTTTGCATTTTTATATATATTATTGTTATATTTATTTAAGAATAAATGATTACATATGAACAATTATTATACGAAATCATTTATAAACTTATATAAATATATTATATTATCCAGGATTATTAAAATTATATCACCTTAATATATTATTCATGTAAATAAGTATTATGAATACAACAGATTTTGTAGATTCTTAGTAAAATAATAATACATTATATCTTTGATTCAGAGTTAGGTGCATTATGTCTTGACGTATAGGTTTTATATTTTAGTTTTATATATTCATGTTTCATATTGAAATGGATATATAATATTTTTAGTGGCATCATCTTATATATTTACATATAATTTTTATTATGAAATATATATATGTATCTTATTATATGTATATCTATTCCTCTTATTTTAATGTATGATATGACACTTATATATATGAATTGAATGTTTAATTATATCTTAATGACACATATATATTATTTAATAATACCATGTAATACTTAATGTTGAGCTCAATAAAATATTTGATTATAAACACACTTAAAAAATGTTCATATTAAGATTTGTGTTAATATTCTCATATATTATATTAAGAATAAATATCTAATAATTCGTATACTCTGTTATAAGTGTTGTACTTATCATTTTTTTTTATGTGTCCCTTAATACTTTACTCATATATATTATTTTTTTTTTTATATAAAGAATATTAATTTTTTATATTTTATTTATGGTTTACATATTTTTATTTACTAAATAAAACATGAATACACTAATTACACAAAATGGTTCGAAATATATAATGTGGGTTATTGATTTATATTCATCATATTTCTATTTTTTTTTTCTTTTTTTTTGTGTTGTTTCTAAAGGATTGTAAAATAATATAAAAGCTGTTACATATTTGTGTTTTTATTATTAAAAAATTCAATACTAATAAAATATCCATTAACCAGATTATGAACTATATATATATTATACATATATTATAATCATTAGTTTTTAAACTACAATGTTCTTAAAGCATTAATTAATAGAGTTATTATTTCCAATTGCATACATTTATGCGATATATCACAAATATAACAGCTATATTTAATAATTTCTTTATATATTCGTGTACTATTTATTAAAAAGATAATGTTTCAAATTTTAGGATACTCGGAAACCAAAAAACAAAGAAAATATAAATTTTATTATAATACTTTTAAATATATAT
>NW_021629094.1:0-8132 GCF_002157705.1 Plasmodium gonderi
TAAGTAGTAACATAACAAAATATGAGGTTTGTAAAATAAATAATGTAAAATAAGAATAAGGATACAAGGTTTATATAAACTGTATATAAATAAATGAAATGAAACATCTTCCGGAACTTATAAAAACATATATATCTATTACTCTTCCTTTAAATGTAAGAAAAGTGTATATTTAAGATTATATTCAGTTACCTTTATGATTCTTTTATTTTTTTGTTGTGTTATATAAGCTTTCTTAGGAGTGTTATCAATAATAAAGTGTATAATTCTATTCTGGTCTGATAAAATTTTCTTAGTGCTTATATATCTTTTTCTTTATTATTAGGGTAATATGTTTTTTGTGTTGTTGAGTATTAAAATAATAAATTATTTATACGTCGATTTATTTTATTTTTGTGAAAGGGATTTATAATTAAAACTTTTATTTAACGCATAAATTGATTTCAATAGATATAGAATTAAAATTAACTACTTATATTTTTATTTTAAGTATATATTCCTTTAAAATTTTTAAAGACATCTACATTCTTACTTACATAACAAATTTTCATATGCTCCTATATTCATTCTTATACGAAACATTAGTTTTATTTGGTGAATAATTAAATTATTAAAATGGAAATAGAATTAAAGAAATCAATAATATAATAAATAAGTGATCAAAAAAACTTATGGAAATTTTTTATTTAAAACTAAAAATGCATTAAGTATGCACGACACACATATTTCATATAAAATAATAATATACAAGTGAAGTCCATAACTTCTCATTACATTATTTTAATATTTCACTTCAAACATTTGTGTTTAATTAAATAGACAAAAATCATTACTAATTTTTTACATTCTTTGTAAGAGAATACTGCACTTTTGTTTGAAAAATAATGGCGTATTAGCGTTTTCGTCGCTATAACATTTATTGCTACAACCGACGTGTTAATATAGCCTTATAAAGAAAAAATAGACAATATCTGGGTAAGATTACCATAAAAAAATTAAAAAATGTAGATGTATATGTTAAAAACTATTTCAATAACATAATACACATACATAGTGAGGAATTATTTTTATGCTTTGTTGGGCAGAATTAATACATTTTTTATTGTGTTTATAAATAACAAAATAGAAATAAAAGTTCAACTTAATTTTACACACATATTGTGAAAACAACATTCTAATTCATATAAGTATTCATTATGGGCATAATTTGGTTCTAAAAAAATTTGTGAAATGTATGGTTGGTTATATATCCATGCAGCTAAGACAATTAGTAAGATCCATGTTTGTTATATTTTATTGTTTAATAGAGATAACAATTTTGCACGTTCTATTTCAACGAAACATTAATAAAAGAGAAGAACACATTTTTTACTTTTTTTTTAAAACAAAGTACATATAAACTTTCACTTTTATTTGAAAAAGAAATAATTGAAATATACAAAAAAAGTAAAGTTCAAGATACTTTTATATAAATACAGCAGATAAAGTTCCCTTTTATAATTGTTATAGATGTGAGATCTTGTAACATTGTACTTTGGAATTTATTTTTTTTTTTTAAATGATTGATCACAAACGTTTAGATTATATGTACATGGAAAAATATTAATCATAACATGTTTATTTATTACATGTTAAAAAATGAATACTGTAAGAAAATATTTTTTTCTGCCGCATAAAAATTTAATTATTTCGAAATTCTACACATTGATATGTAATGGTATATAATAGCAGAAAAATTTTATGATATTTTATTACACACTATATATTTTTTATACATTAAATTAAATCTACTATCGCAAATTATGTTTATTAATTCACACAACTTTAATGACATTACCAATTTTTAAAATTTGTAATTTTAAGAATGTAAAAGTAAATAAATGATATGAATAACTATCGAAGAAAGCGAAATAGAAGAATGAAATAAATTACACTTTTCTAGTGAACAATCAAGATATTATCTACTTATTATAAGCAATAAATTATTATATGGTATATCGATATTTGATTTCTAAGAAGATACTTAGCAATGATATGAACATACCGTGATTTTAACTGTGTGCAAATAAAAATTATTTTTTTTTATTACTCATTATTAATAGGCTTGTAAGATATTCTTTTAAACTTACATTATGAAGAACACCAATTTCACTTATATATTTATAAATAATTGAAAGTATTCACGTTTCATGATGGTAACAGAACCATAGAATACTTCTATGTTAAATAAATAGGTTTTCACGTATAGATAATTTCTCGAATTTTGTAATTAATTTATTTTCATGAGTTAAAATAGGATACCATCGTTAAATAGGATTATTTATCATATGTACACTTTTGATATGAAAATACACAATTTTGGGAACAATTTCCATAAATTTATGAAAAGAGGATAACATCTTTTTTAAGAATAATTTTAAAATTTATATAACACTACTTGTTTTTTCCTCGTATTTAAAGCAGTGAAATGTTATGATATTTACCTATAACAGATATAATGAATTTTATAAATTGTATATTAAGAATGCTAATAATAAATGCTGTAATAGTATAGAAAGCATTAACGAAGAAGACATAATCCTTTGTAATAATATTGCAAACAATTTAAAAAAATTGTTTGTCAAACAATAAAAAGAACGATTATATGTGCGCTATTACTCTTCCGACTGCTTCCATAATCATTTTGTGAAAGAGGATTAAAAGGTATGTGATTTATATAATAGGCATATGAGGGATAAAACATGTGACCTTGTAGAATTATTAATTAAAATACAATGTAAATTGGAATCATATATATTTAGTAAATTAAGTAACCCATAAAATTGGGAATAATAGAAATATTTACATGATACTTTTTTATATTATAAATATATGAAAAGTAATAATTGTGATAAAAAAGAGATGAAAAGGTATTTAAAAAACTTATATTAATCCGATTTATATGAATTGTGATTATGAATATTGATCTTGTGACTATGTATCTATTCAATTATATTTCAAACTTTACTATTGGTGAAACATGTGAATGAAGTGCTATATGGAGCGTTTTATTGTCATTTAATAAGTTATAGGTAGATAAAGTTAAAGAAGATAAGGTAATAGGATAAGAAAGACGTGAGTTAGGTTGTATTGTGCTTCAAAAATTTAGTAGTAACATGAGAATAATAAAGCTACTCATAGCATATTCTATATCAAACATAATGTATCATGTGAAGTAATTTAACTTTCTTCCAATAATATAGAAGCAAATTATACTATATAAAATTAATATCTTTTTAATGGTTTTATCGTACATTATTTAATATTAGGAACAATGATGTTGTTGAAGATTTATTATAGTGTATATACGGATTATAATTAAATATATAAATATTTTATAATGAAATTTATAATTTTTACATGTATATATTTATTAAATAATAATATTCTCCACTATTTAAATATTATTATTATACTACATCTGGATAAACGTCATATACGATAAGAATAAAGAAGAAAAATTAACCCCAAATCAAAATGAGATAATCGAAAGGGAAATATAAGAATATATATCATAATCTATATTTACATATTATCACATTAGACAATTGTTTTTGACATGTCATTCTGTACAAAACATTTTCCTATAATTAAGCAATAATAAAATATTATTTAAGAGATTTTTATGAAGTAACATACTATTATAGTTGTGTGATAAGCGCAATGAGAAAAAAAATATGGAAAAATAATGAAATATAGGCATTAAAAAAACATTATTTAAATATTATACATTATGCAAATAAATATTTATTTCTATGAACAATTCATGAATGTATAGAACGAAGAAGAAGATTATCGTAATAAATGTAATTAATGCTACGATAGTATTGATGATAATTAGAACAATATATAAATTATGAGCCATTGATGAGTGTATTATAAATTAATGAGCGCACAAATGTGTATTATAGTTTAAAAAACAAAATATATTCTAAAATTATAAGGGAAAGTGGTGCACTTAATGTAAATTAGAGTTAAATTAGACATGTAGCGTAACAAAATAATAAAATATCATAATTATATACTAGGAATTTATAATAATTTTGACACAATTGGTAAACAAGAAAAGAAATATAAATTAATATTAACTAATATATTGTGATGCATGTAATGATGCTTTTACAAATAATATGTATAGAGAAATGTATTATAAAATATATATTCTAATTAGGGGACGTTGCTTTAAGTTAATTTAATGAATATAAAGGAAAAATATATAAAATCGTATAATATTCGGTTTCTATGTTTTATAACTATATGTGAAATAATGTAAATATATAAGATAATGGCTATCACATGAATTTGTAATATATTTGATTCATTAATTTAAGAAATATATATAATTTTATTTTACACCTAATGTTAAATTTAAAAGAATTAATATATGTTTATATTTTTACTTTTTTCATTGCTAATGCGTGTACATTAAAATTTATAATAATATTATATAGTTATAATAACTTTAGACATAAATTATAATACACAAAAAGGAATAAATTAGATCAAAAAAAAGAAATACAATAAAAAAAGAAAATGCAAAAAATAAATTATTTTTTGTAATTCCTGTTCTTTGGTATACGAATATTCTTATATAGAATAAAATTTCACACATTAATATCATATATGGTTTCAAATACAATATCACTAATATTGAAAAATATTAGAAAGGAATAATGAAATCTATAATTAAAAGTTAATTATGAATATGTATACATAATAATTGAGAACTTCTTTTAATAATATTATATTGCTATATGTCATAATATATTTAGAAGTGACTTGTATTGTATTCATTTTTTATAAAAATTTGTACGTGTCATAATGCTTATTGTATTAGTCAATGTAATGTATTAGTATTCTATCTATAAAACATTAAATTATAACCTAATAAGATATTATATATGAAAAACCTTGCGTATTAAAAAAGGTACTAAATTTGTTTGTACTACTTTTATTTACTATTTATATGTCTAAATATTATTATTTTAATAATTATTATTATGAAACACTATTTATTATATGGATAATAATTTACATGAATTTTTTTTATTATATTATAAGAATTATTTGGCTTTTAAGTAAATTCTTGAGAGATGAACGTATTATGCAATTTACAAAAATACTTTTATAAATTTTTTAAAATGCATTTTCTTCGAATTATATATATATTAGTAATATTAGGATTCATTGTACAGCATATCATAGATCCCACTGTTGAGAATATTTATGGGTACTTCGGTTCGTTTAGATATATTCCATATATTAGAAATATTATCCAGCTTTTTTCTTATCCTTTTTATTCTATGGCGCAAAAATAAACCATATGAAGTATACTAATACACGTAAAAAAAATTAGGAATAAATTATATAATTTTAATAAGAAGAATGCCTTTTGTTCAAGCTATTAGGAAACACAATTTAATATTATCTATAAATACCAGAAATATCATAATTTACCTTAAACACAAATAACAAAAAAAACAATATTAGTAACGTCACTATTATTGTAGCTGCAATAGTATTTACAATATTTGATCGACAAGAACATGCTATTTCTTGTGTATTATTTTCTACAGGGGATGATATTTGTAATTTAGCATGCTCACAAACTTTATTCACTGATTGTTTTTGATTTTCTTCTATAATATTTTTTAAAGCATTGCAATATTTTCTCTGATTCTCAGATACATCTTGTTCATTTATTTTTTTAATACATTTATAGGATTTATATATAGCTGTGAGTTCTTCCAATTGTTCAAATGTTACTTCTTCCTCGTAATCAGAACAATACTTCTGCATTCCATTATGCAAGGGATAATCACTCATCATTTTTTCGTAAACCTCTTTTGTATAGCTAGTATAAATACTTTTTTTAAGATAATCATATAACCAATAAATATAGTATCTACATCCTGCTTTTTTATATTCTGCATATTCTTTATTAATATTTATATCATATAAATATGCATGAGCTTGTGGGCATATTTTTTGAATAAATTCGTTTTTAACTTTTTCCTTAAATTTAAAATTTTCCGCAATTGCAGAGCAAAATTTATTATAAGTATTTCCAGAAACATTAAGAAGCTTTTGTATAGTATCTTCACAATAAGGAAATTTATTCATGAATTTATACTAATGTTAAAAGAAAAAATAGTTACATGAAAAAAAATATAAATTGTTAAAAATTTATTATGACTGTGAGAAATGGAATATAAATAATTATATAATTCTGTTATTATTATGATAATATTTCAAACGTACAAGTTCATCTGCCATTTTATACAAGATTTTGTTATACTACAATAGAACCAAATAAATTAATTAAATGTGGAAAGTACAAAAATAGACTTTTGAAATTTAAAAAACATAGTATGAATATGTTTTATGCTCAGATTCCATAAATATATTGAACTAAAGTTAAATTATGCACTATTCTATTCAAATGAATTGTTATTTTGCATAAAATATAATATAAATGCATTTTTGGATATAGACTGATTAATAATTTATTTTAATAAACAAATAAAAAACATAAATGTTTATTTACAATAAAAAGGAAAAATAATATAGAATTATAAAATGTAACAGAAACTAAGATTTGACATATAACAATTATATACTGTTAATAAATCCCCAATAAAGATAACCACAGAGCACAAATATATACAAGTGTTTTTAATATTCTTATAAATATATGTCTATTTTTCTATAATATTGTTTTTATTGTAGTATATATAATTTATAGTAGTAGATATGTAACATTAGAATATATAGGTTTTAGAATTCAATGTTTATTAATTTTATAATACATGCATAATATAATGTAGACACGTGTTAATAGAAATGGGCACATTTTACTGTTATTATTCAACATTTTATAAGGAATATATGAGGATGATTTAATAATTTATTACTTTTACTTTAATTGTATATTCATAACAAAATAATATTATATATATGATGTGGTTAGTTTTAATATATAGCAAAATTTAATTTTGCACATATTAAAGAATTTTTATCCTATCGCACATATCGTTAAGACATATAAACTAAAATTACTCATTATACATTTCACAATTGAAGAATACATTTTAGTTTGTATAAGTTATTATTTGAAATATAAAATAAGATATAATATAATTCTTATATACTCAAACGTATTACGTGTATTATATCAGAATATGAGGAAGAAAATATAATATGTTCTCATGCATTATAACAATTTATATTTTGATAACATGAAACTTATATTAATATAATAATATAAGTATGTTTATATATATATTTCTTTACATTTATATATATATTATAGTTTCATTTATTCTACAATATGTGGTTTTTTATGAACAATTTTTAAAAAAAAATTATTTATACATTTCTTTAAATATATAATATTATCTGGAATTATTAATATTATAACATATTAATATATTGCTGTATATAAATAACAATTATGGATACAACATATTTTATAAACCTATAGCATAATAATAAAAACTTATGCCATGTGTTTAGTATCAAATATTTTAGAGCATGGATTTTAATTTTTGCGCGCTAGTTTCATTTGTCCAGGGCCCATTTATAAACGGATATATAAGATCGATATTTACATAATTCTGTACATTATATATATAATTTTTATTTTGAAATATATATATGTAACATATTATGTGTTAATTTATTAGACTTTTTTTAATATTTGGCGTGATATTACTAAATAGGCATTATGAGTTTACTTGTTTCTTAATGGAATATATATACTGCAAATTATTTAATAATATCATGTAATACATAATGTTGGCCTCAATAAAAATTTTGGGTTATAAATAGATATTTAAAAATTTTTTGTATTAAAATTTCACGTTAATATTCTCACATTTTATATTAGGAATAAATATTTAATAATTCGTACACCCTGTTATAAGTGTTTTACCAATCAAATTTTTATATATATATCCCTTAATACATTACTTATATACATTAATTTTTTTTTTATATATTGATTATTAATTTTATATATTTTTTTTATGGGTTACATATTTTTATTGTACTAAATATACATTCATACACCTATTATATAAAATGGTTCGAAA